>NW_007726828.1:378527-467693 GCF_000696425.1 Galeopterus variegatus
CTGAGAAGGGGTCTACAACAAACAGTACTTCATATTTCGCCCTATCATTATGTATATTTTTTTCTTCTCTTCTCTTCTGCATATGTATCAATATAGGGCAAAAGGAATGTATTAGTGAGACAATAAACCCATTAATATTTGTATTTTCACAATATTTTTATTTTTATGATTGCTATTTGCAAATATCTTCCTTGATTATACCTGTGAACTAAGTTATATGCAAATAGCAGTAATGTTATATAGGTCAACTTGTCTATTTCTCTCCTAAAATAATATACTATTTTATTTTATTTTTTTTTAGCTCCCACCAATAAGTGAGAACATGTGGTATTTCTTTTTCTCTGCCTGACTCGTTTCACTTAATATTATTCTTTCAAGGTCCATCCATGTTGTTGCAAATGGCAGTATTTCATTTGTTTTTATAGCTGAGTAGTATTCCATTGTGTAGATATACCACATTTTCCGTATCCACTCATCCGATGATGGACATTTGGGTTGATTCCAGCTCTTGGCTATTGTGAAGAGTGCTGCAATGAACATTGGGGAACAGGTATACCTTCGACTTGATGATTTCCATTCCTTTGGATATATTCCCAGCAGTGGGATAGCTGGGTCATATGGTAGATCTATCTTCAGCTGTTTGAGGAACCTCCAAACCATTTTCCATAGGGGTTGCACCATTTTGCATTCCCACCAACAATGTATATTTTATTCCTGAAAATCTAGATGTAGATTTGTCAATTTTATTGCTTTTATTCAAATAATTATCTTTGGGTTTTATTGATTTTTCTCTTTTTCTTTCCCTTTTAAAAAAAAAATTCATTGACTTCTGCTTTTACCTCATTATTTTTTTCTTTCTACTACTTGAACTGTAATTTAGATTTATTTTTGTATATTCTTATTCAGTAATGATTATTCTTGTCCTTTCCTCTTTTTTAATATAAATATTTAGGGTTATAAATTTTCAATTAAATACTACTTTCATTTCATATAAATTTTTTGATATTGTACACTCTTATTTAGTTAAAAGTATTGTTTAGGTTTTCTTTTTTTGGTGATTTCTTCTGTAACCCATAGACTGCTTAAAAGTGTGTTTAATTTTCAAATAAGTGAAGAATTTTTCAGGTACTAATTTGTTATTGATTTCTACTTCTACTTTAATTTTTTTTGTTGTTGTTGTTAGAGAATATACTGTGCAGGATTTTAATCCTTTTTTAAATTTATCAAGACATTTCCTGGCATATGGTCTATCCAGGTGAATATTCCATATACACCTGAAAATGATGTGTATTCTGCATTAGGAGTAATGTTATAGTCAATTAGGTCAAGTTGGTTGATAGTGATACTCAGATTTTATATGTCTTTCTGATCTTGTACTTTTTTATGAATTCCTGAGAGAGGAGAGTGAGAAAGTCTCCAACTCTACTTGTGGAATTGTCTGTTTCTACTTTCAATTCTTTTAGTTTTAGCTTTATATATTTTGTGCATACACATTTAAGATTTTTATGTGTTCTTGATGAATTCACTAATTTATTACCATAAAGTGTTTCTCTTTATCTCTGGTATTGTTTCTTATACTGAAGTCTACTTTAATAAATTTAGCATATCCATCTTTCTTATGTTTACTGTAAACAAAGCCATTCCTTAATTTCAAACTATCTATGCCTTTATATTAAAAGACCATATATTCTAGAGACCTTATATTTAAGTCTTATGTTTTTATTAAATCTGACATTCCCTGCTTTTTAATTGGAATGTTTAGACTGTTTAATGTCTCATCACTATGCTTGCACTTATGTCCAGCATTTTTGTATTTTTTGTTTTTGTAGTTTCTCTTTTTCCCTCTTTTTCTACCTTGATATTTAGTGAGTAGTTTTCAAAATTCAATTTTATCACCTCTATTGATTTTTTAGCTAAACCTTTTTGTTTTACATTTTAATGATTGTTCTAGGATTTGTAATATGCATTTAAAATTTATTATCATATTTTACCTTCATATAATATTATACCACTTACATATGATGTAAAATAGGGGTATTGTCTGTATCCTATCACTATTCTTATGCTATAGCTAGCATATGTTTTCCTTTGTATATATCATAAACTCTAAAATATATTATTGCCTTTACTTTAAGCAGTCAATTAATGTCTTTTATATATTTACCCTTTACTTTTTTTTTTCATTGTTCTGTGTAGATGTAATTTTCATGTAGATTTATTTTCCTTCAACCTAAAGAACTTTCCTTAGCGTTCCTTTTAGTGCAGATTTTCTAATGATGAATCCCCCATTTTTAAAAATAAAAATATATTTGTTTTTATTTTGCAAAAATATTTTTAGTGGATATAAACTTCTAGACTGACAGATTTTTCTTTTATCAATAGTTTTGCAGTTTGTTAGTGCTGACTTTAGAATAGTGCCAAAGTGGGAACAGCACTGATGTGAGAATAGTGCTGATGTGAGAATAGTGCTGATATGCAAATAGTGCTGATGTGTCTTGGTTTGGTTTTCTTTGTATTTTATCCTGTTTGTGGTTTGTTGAAATTCTTCAATCTGTGGATTTTGAGTTTTTATTAAATTTGGGAACATTTCAGCTCTTTTTTCCTCAAATATATTTATTCATCTCCATCGTCTTTCTGGGACTCTAATTACTCGTGTGTTAAGGTACTTAACATTGTCTCATAAGTTACTCAAGTTCTGTTAATATTTTTATGCCTTTTCTCTTTTCCTACAGTTTGAATAGTTTCTATTGTAATGTCTTCAAGCTTACTGGTCATTTCATATGCCAGAGTCCAATTGGCTATAAATTCTATCTAGTAAATTTTTTATGTCAGATTTTGTATTTTTTATCTCTAAAAGTTCCATCTGATTTTTAATACCTTCCCTTTCTCTATTCTTTAGTCTCATATTTTTATTTAAATACTTAAGCATATTTATAAGAGCTGCTTTAAAGTCCGTGTGTGCTAATTCTGTCATCTCCATTAACTCTGGATTTGTTTATATTGACAGATTTTTTTTTCTTGTCAAAGGGTCACATTTTATTCTTCACATGTCTAGTAATTTTTTATCAGATGTTGGAAACTGTCAGTTATGTTATTGATTAGACTTATTGCCTTCCTTTAAAGAGTGTCGAATATTGCTTTGATAATTGAGTAATTTGCAGATACACTTGATCGTTTTCAAGCTTTTTAAAAAAGCTTTGTTAGGTGGGTCTAAAATAGCCTTCACTCTTTTACTAATTTAATATGAGTCTTCTGGGTTCTCTAGTGAATGTCCCATGTACTCAATGAGGTCTTTTCATTCTGGCTGGTTGGAAGGCAAATCTATAAAAGCCCTTTATGGGATATGGGCCCAGCATACAGATCCATCAGCAATGATTACCTTGGCCTGCAGGAGTTTCATCCTATGCATTCATTGTGTAGTATTGGACAAAAACCCAAGGTTCCTTTGCTTAGCATCTTCATTTCTAATACTCTGGCACAAGAGTTTTAGTTTTCTTAGCCTTCTCAAATTCTGATTTAAGTCTCATCAACTCAGCCACATTATCTTGCTCAAGTTAAATTCCCCCTCATCCCCATTCTTTGGTCTCCAGGCAGATATTCAGGGCAATTGTTGGGCTAATCTCATTTATTTCCTGCCTCACAGGGTATCAGACTTATGTCTTATTAGTTGCCCAATTTCTGAAAACAGTTACATAAATTTTGTTTGGTTTTCTCATTATTTATGATGAGAGGGTAGGACTGTTATCTGTTACTATATCATGGTTGGAAGTCCATATTTTATGTTTAGGATGGCACTGATGTCTTCTGAACATATGTACCATAATTTCAAGTTATTCAGAGATGAACTTAATGGAAAATAAGAATCACAAAAAATAAACCATTGTATTTAAATTAGCCATGTTGGCCTTTCATCTAGCAATAATTTTGAAAGCAGATTTGACACTTTTTCTTTTATGGTTATTTGCTTTATAAAATTTTTATTTTATTTTTTAGTAGTCAGATATTTTAAGAATAGTTCATAAGAAACCAAAATGCATTTAAGATAGAAAGCAAAACTTGTTAAAAGTTTTGAAATTTGGGATTTGACTGATCATTTGTAATAATTTACTTGTGAAAATGCTTGGGAAGTATTTTTATGACTTCCAAAATATATAAGGCAGTATGATATTGAAGTCAAATTTAGTTTCCCCTTATAACAATGTACAGAGTGCAGACAAAATTTTACTATTTTTTAAAAATTATAAAACTATAGCTTACTTTTCTTGAGCACTTTTCATGTGTCAGCCTCTGTACTAATCATTTTATATGCATCACGCCATTCAATTATCCCCAAAACCATATGGGCCAGGTATTATTACTATGATTATTTATGATTTTTTTTTGATGAAAAAGAAACTCAGAAAGACTAAATAACATTTCCAATGCTACAAGCTATTGTGTGGTGCTTTTTGGACTTGAATCCAGATTCATTTGATCCAGATATCCTAAGCTCTTAATCTTAGCCATTTAAAAGAAAGAAACACACATTTGTGCACAAGATGCTCAGTTGCTTTTATTATAAGTTTCCTTGTGAGGTTCAAATTTCCTGTGGTAGTAAATACACATGCAAAATCTCCAACAAAAACTTCACTTCTTCAGGAATGAAAATCCAGGGAGCAAACTTTAATCTATGCTCTGTTCTCTCTTCTATGGGAAGATTTATTTGGTCATTTAAAATAAAATTAGTTTTATCATTAACCTCAGGAGTTTCAGGCTTCATGCATGCTCTCAACACATCCTGTCATGTTAGAAGCCTGGGTTCATAATTAAAAAGTAGAAAGTCCAGACCCAGATTAGCTCTTGGAGCATGGACCATCAGTTAAGCTAAGCACTCACAGACATCACTTTGTGTCTGTCAGCAGCAGACATGGTGACAATCACTCGATGTGGCTTACAGATCCTATGGCCTCTATCATTTCCAGTTACTTCTATACCCTGCCATGTGATCCTTTCATTTGGAGAAAAATATTGAGGAGGATTTTTAGGCATTTATTATAAATAGATAGGGAATTTTATTATTTTCTCCTACTCCGAATCTTCTCAGAAAAGTAAAAATTGTTTAAGTGCCTCCAAACACTAGTTAATGAAATTCAAAGCATTGGATCATTAAGCAGTCATGCTTCCCAAATGCAATGTCTCTATTCTAGCCAGTTGGACAACTCATTTTTATTGATTGCCCAAGGATATATAGCATATTGATATGTGCTTGGATCTGATTTGTGTGTTGTTCCCATTTTTTGAGAAATCATACGAGTTTGCCTGCCTAATGACTGAAACAATTACCAAAGGCATTTCTTTCACTCATCAAGAGCCATATCATAGGCCTATAAATTGGTAACAATGTAAATAACTGTCCCTCATGTATACTCCTCATCTTTAAATTATCATTATTTCAAACCAGTCAGTTCTTTTTTCTGAATACTTTAAAACAAATCATTCTTACACTTGTGGGAGTATAACACGCCAAATCAGAAATTTATATTTTCTCATTCCCTTCCTCCTTCTTCTCTTTCTTTTTTTCTTTTATTTCCAACTGCCAATTTTTGTCACTACTTCTGTCAGTGAGTAGAATGCAAGTTCTTGGAACTTTTCTGTAATTTAATTCAACATCATAAATTTCTGTTTATTCAATGTTCTTACACCGTGTGCCTGGAGCTAAGAGTTGGAATTTAATGAGAAATTGTATTTTCCTTTAATTGTTACTTTTATTATTTGGCATAGAAATCTTTAAATGTAATGCTTTAATTCTTGCTCCTTACTTCTGCCAGAGACATCTTTAGAGAAAAAATTGAATTAAGTATGAGAGAACTGTTTTTTTGGAACACAATCAAGTGATTAAAACCAACAGTATTGGGTATGAGCTAAGACTTACCTTGTTCATCTCTGTATTGTCTGTGGCTAGTACAGTATCTGGCACATGGTATGGACCCAATGAATATTTGTCGAATGAATGAGTGAATGAATGAATAGGAGATGAAACTGTAAAAGAATCAAAAAAGATTTTTGTTTCTTTCCAATAAGCTGGCAGAAACTTGGATATGTTTACTTGCTGGTGAGAAAGTTCCTGTAAAGGGGAGGCAATTCACCATTTGACAGGGAAAAGGAACCGATAGATGATAGCATGTGATATCTCAGAGTAAGGAATTTAATGGCATTGAAGCACTGGAACAACTGACCTTAGGAATGCCACTGAACACAATGACTCAGTTTCAGATTTGAGATTTTTTATGCAAGTTACCTGTTCTTCCTGATTCTGATTAGTCATTTTCTGACCTATGCAGGGTGAAGCCACCCTAAACCAACCCTTCCCTGCCACACTGCTCTCACAGCTTATCTCTTAAACACTGATGCTCATGGAAGCATATATATTCTTCCTCATCCTTTATGTCTTTGTCCCTTTTTTCTCACATGTCATAGAAACTCATGATGCAATTTATTTATTTATTTATTTTTACCTAATACCCAGGGCTGTCTATTCATTTCAGTTCCTTATTCCCCAGTATTCTTTTTTTTTTTTTTTCCTTTTTGTCTTTTTTACTGACCGGTAATGGGATCGCAACCCTCAGTGTCGCGCCCGTACCGGGGACTTGCAACGGGATCGCAACCCTCGGTGTTGTGCCCACACCGCACTCAGCCAGTGAGCGGGAACTGGTCTCCACATGGGAACCGAACCCTCGGCGGGAGCGCCGCCACACTCCCAAGCGGCGCACTCTCCAGTGCACCACCGGCCGGCCCTGGATTTTCCTTTTTGCTTTTTGCTGTTCGTAATAACTTCGTATAGCATCGGTAATGGGATCGCAACCCTCAGTGTCGCGCCCGTACCGGGGACTTGCAACGGGATCGCAACCCTCGGTGTTGTGCCCACACCGCACTCAGCCAGTGAGCGGGAACTGGTCTCCACATGGGAACCGAACCCTCGGCGGGAGCGCCGCCACACTCCCAAGCGGCGCACTCTCCAGTGCGCCACCGGGCCGGCCCCCCAGTATTCTTAACATGGCTAATTTGTGCTGGAGTCAGAACTAAAACCTAAACTTCCAATTGAACTCTATTGTTTAGATAAATCTCCAAATGAAGGTCTAAATGAGAACTTTCCTTTACTGAGCTGTCATTTAATTGACATGGCTTAATACAAATTTTATTTATCATTATATTAGAGCCACACCAAACAACTTTAGAAAATATATAGGAATTACCCCTCCGGGAAGCTTTTTTCAAGCCACCAAGGTTGGGGTAAGTGCCCCTCCAGTGTGTTCTTTCTATAGCACCCTATGTAGCTTTGGTGACACTGGACATAAATGCTTTATCTGGCTACAGCTGACTGTAATTTCACTGAAGATAAAGCGATCCTGTAGACTATTACATCTCAGCATCTAACAAAGAGTCTGGTCAATATTGAGTGATATTCAGTAAACCAATCAAAAAGTCTGAAGACAAGAACTTGACAAGTTCAACTTTTCATTTCCTCCACAATTGATGTTCAATTGCAGTGAAAACAGTGTCCACTAATGTGTTATAAAAGCACAGAGAACCTATATAAAGATCTAATGGCCAATCAGAAAAAAATAAGTGTTTATCAAGAAAGCAGTGTTAGACATGCTTCAAAACACAGGATGTGCGGTCAGATTACCTGGATTCGAATCTTGACTCCACCACCTACTGGCTGTTTGACCTTGGGCAAACATCTCCACCCTTAATTTCATCATTTCTAAAAGAGAAATGATACTACCTCCATGTCAGGTTTATAAAATAGGTTTATAAAAGTTGTGATGTATAATAATGACTATGTCTATTATTATGTAGTGGTGGGTATAATAGGAACATTTTCCAAAATACTTTGTATTAAAACCATGCTTTATATTTTCCAGGTTGTTAAATTAAATGTTTCCATGCATTATCTTGTAAAAAGATCCTCACTCTCCTGCTTTTATTTTACATCTGACAGCTAGAAAAAGAACAAGATTTATAAATAGAGTAAAATGAAATGTTTTTTAAAACTAAAGAAAAAATTAATAGTTATTTTTATGTGTGGGTCCTTCTGGTGATCAGAGGACTTGACTTTGCCTTTGTCCCACACCCTTAAGACATGGCTACCTTGGACATAAGATCTTTCAGTCAAATGATTATTACTGCACACTCTGAAATGTGAAAGGTTTGACCTTTCAGAGTAAGAAGTCACATACATTTATATTGCAGTCAAAGTATCAGTTTTTGGAAGAAATTCTTTACATGCAGTTGTTCTAAGGAGTCAAGTAAAATATCACCCTCACTCTGTGAAATACTTGAGAATATTTACTGAAGTATTTCTATGTAGGTGTGTCAAAGAAATCTATGAAAGCTAATTTTTAGATAATTTGCCCTAAGCAAATGTGTCACTCAGTGTTTGTTTCATTTGACCAAACTGCTAAACACTTTGAAAGTACTGTAAAAAAGAAATATACTCTAAATCCTGAATCTTAACTACAAAAAGTCTATTTCACAGCATATGTGGCATAAAGTAGAATTAGCTATGGACCTAAAAACTATAAATGTTGGGTTTATATCTCTACCTTATTACTTATTTCCCATTTGGCCTTACTGCCTTTGAGCACTTATGCATTGATGTGAAATTGTTGAATGTCTGCAATGTGTCTGATACTGTGCTAGAGACTGAGGGCACAGGAAAGAAATGAGACTTGGCATGGTGGAGATCTTGGTGCCAAGATATGAAAGGCTTGAGTAAATCCTTGGCTGAAGCTTGAAAATAGAATAGCCACCAATTGTCATTGGAGAAAGTGCCTTGTAGGCATAAAGGGTCAGGATTCACTCACTCACTCAATTACTAATTAATTCATTCAATATTGATTGTGCTAAGCTCTGGGAATATATACTGAATCTGGTAGATAACATCTGGATCTCATGGAGCTTACGTTCTGGAGAGGATGTCAGGTGATTTAGACAACAAGCAGATTCACAGTACAATGTCAGGTGGAGGTAAGTATTGTGGAGAAAAATAAAGCAGGTTAAGTATATGGCATAAGGGGTTTTCCTGTTTTTGATGGGGACACTTAGGAGACCTGAATGAAGGTAGGGGGCAACCATCGAGAGCAGAAGATGCAATAGGTCCTGAGGCAGGAGAGTGCCGAGTGAGTACAGGCATCTGTGGGGTTAGTTGTCCCAGTGAGGTAGATTAATTAAGGTAGGGAAGGGGGGGGGCAGTAGATGAATTTGGAAGTGAGGACAGGGGATGGATTGTGCAGGCTTTTATTTTATTCTACTTGTGATAGGAGCCCCTGCAAACTTTTGGCAGGTCAATGATGTGATCTGATTTTATTTTGAGGTAATGTACTGACTGCTGTGTTGAGGATTATACTGCTGGAGGCAAGGATGGAAATAAAGAAACAGTTAGGAGACTATTGAAAAAGTACACAAAAAAGGTGGACTGGGCAAGAATGGTAACTGTTGAAGTAGTTAGAAGTGGTTATAAATGTGATTTCAGGTGAAAATATTAGCAAATGTAAAAAATGGCTTAGTGTGCAAGAAGCCAGCCTGAATTTAGGTATATGAAGTTCAGAAGATGAAGGTGGAGATTAGGGCTGTGGGTATTAGGGAGCCATTGTAGGAAATTAAGCAGGGGAGTGAGAAGATTTGCATTTTTGCCAGTCAACCTGGCTGCACTGAAGTTGGTGTGGCAGAGTTTGTTTTCACTTATCGAATGTCTATGTACTCCCCTGCCTTTTCCGGCCTCCCTTGCTCTTGGGTTGGGGCCATGTGACTGGGCTCTGCCAGTGAAAGGTGGAGAGAAGTGGTCTGCATGACCCTCTAATTCTCCCTTCTTTAGTGATGACTGTGGGGAACAAGTGATGAGATGACAGAGCCTCAGGTGGAAACAAGCTTGGTCTCTCAGTTACCATTTGGAGCATCACTGCCCCAGAAGGCTGTGTGATCCACTTCTACCCTGCAGATGTGAACTCCAAGTAAAATTGGTTATGATTAAGCTACTGGGTTTTCAGAGATTTTTATTCCCCTAGAAAACCCTAGTATTAGTTAATTCTTACAGTCAGGAAATGACCTTTGGCAAGGATATCAATTAGGGGACTGCACTAATTCCGCTGAGAGATGCTGAGTGCCTAAATCAGGGCAGTGGTAATGTGGATGGGAGGAGAGACAAATTCCTCACTTGAAAATGGGAAGGAATGCCCAATCCCATGGTTGTTAGAGGATTAAAAGGGAATATGAAAGCACCTGTAAACCGTGAATGCTGGGAACTTGGGTGGCATATTTCTTCTTGTTCACAGTGTTAATGACAGCTGTCAGCCTCAGTCCCCCAATCTCTTCTTGTAAGTGTTCAGTTTTAACCTACTGTCAGGTTATGTACTACCTGACAAAAGCCCTGAAGATCTTTTCATCACATGCTTATTAGAGTTGACATTTCTGCCATAGTGATGTGCCCAGTAGAATGAACCTGATATGGCTTTATATCCATACATGTCAAACCTTGGCAGGAATAATTTATTGAAAAGGTGAACATTTGGTACCAAGTGTTATTAGAAAAGAGTGAAGCCTAGTAATGTGGTAGACAGTAAGAGAAGAAATTCAGTAATATATCAGGCAGTATTTCACGGAATAAACAGTGTTTCATGGGTACACAGTCTTGAAAATTAGACAGACGGGAAGAGTTTTATCTAATCAGGACTTACAGTCTTTGAAACCTGTTAAGCCAGTGCCATTTCTGTTGACCTAACAGGTTTGTATGGACTCCATTTATCATAAGCAATTAACTAAACTTTAGTTTTTGGCCAATTCCTAATGAATAGGTGGAGGGTGGAAAGTTTCTGTAGCTAGAGTACTCAAAGTTTTTCTAAACTATAGTTCCTGGGAAGTGTAAATGGAGCAATATATTCTTTTTAAGTTTCCAGTTGATGGGTTTTTTTAATGTCTTCATATATCATCACATTGATTTGTTCCTATAATTTGATGATGATGTGATCATCATATACATAATGTTCTCTTGGTGATGACCCTTTAAAAGATCCAATCTTGTTTAAACACAGCATGGAATATTATGTTTAATTAAGTTAGTGAAGTGCCCCTTCACTTATAAAATAACTTATGGTGCATGCTTAACAACAATTAACTTTACATCAGTTAATTTATCTCCAAGCAATGCACAAGGTTGTCCTAGGAAATCACAATTTATAGGAAATATGTTTTGTTGTCTACAATAGGTTTGCACTTTATGTAGAGAAACTAGAAGTATAAAGCTGATGTGATTTGAAAAAGGAATTGGAGAAATACTGGTCAACATAAAGGAAGATGTACAGACCAAATACGCAAAGTGCCAAGACACTACAGACAGTTTCCAGACTCTTCACGATTGCAAGAATATAACTGTGTTAGGTTCCTCTGACTTAAGTTCAGCCACTCTGTCCTGCTGATTCTTTATCATGTCTTCTGGTTTATTTATTTCTCTCTTCCTCTGCTAGCACCTGCTCTATTCCAGATCTTCATTATTTTTTTCTTCATGGAGATACTGAACTATCTGGTAGCTTGTTTACTTGTCTTTAGTCTCTTTCCCACTCCAGTTCAACTTGTTTAAAACTGAAACAGTAGGCTTCATCCAAATAGCATTTTACCCCTTATTCATCAAACACTGACTTGAGACTCAATTAGGGATTGCCACTTTAAGATCCACGAAGCACTGTGCCAGGTGAGCAGAACACAGAGAGTCTGTGTCTAAAAACCCAACAAGCCTTGATAGAGAAAGCAAGGAGCCCTGCTAACTCACACAT
Organism: Galeopterus variegatus; assembly: GCF_000696425.1. Lineage (NCBI taxonomy): Eukaryota > Metazoa > Chordata > Mammalia > Dermoptera > Cynocephalidae > Galeopterus > Galeopterus variegatus. The sequence continues at coordinate 390,335 of NW_007726828.1, forward strand.
ACTGTCCTTCATCTTGCTCTTTGTCATTGCTTAGGTTAATTTTTGGTCAAATTTAAGTTGGGCCTTACTATCTACCACGACTACTTTTGCTTTTTCTATAGATAGGTTTTACCTTTCATGACTGGTTCCTTCTCTACATCAATCTATGACAATGGTTTATATAGAAACTACCTGTTTTTAGATTTGCTAAGACGGGTTCCTCAGTGGCTGGCCTGCATTAGCATCCGAGGATTGTGGCAACAGCCTTCCGTGTACCCCAGTTCCTGCACTTGTTCCCTCCTGCCTACTGCAGTAATTGTAAAATGGTTTCCCATGGAGATCTGCAAAATGTTCATGGGTTTTCAACAGACAAAAAGAATTTCAAGAACACGCAAGTATGAGAAATAGTGTATTTACTGCAAGGCTTCTCAGAGCTTTTGATATGCTAATATGCATTGTCATTTGCTAATGTGAGTTGGGACATTTGAAGAGGGAGAATTAATATGCAGCATTGATGCTAGGGTGGGGTAGGGAAGAAGACACAACAGTTACAATTCCTTGAAGTTGATATGACAAGCAAACAGATATGAGGTTGTTGGGAGGGAGGGGGAGAAGGAGGAAAGAGGGAGGTTTCGGTAATGGGCCACAATAATCAACCACATTGTATATTGACAAAATAAAATAAAATAAAATATGCAGCACTGATGAAACTGATTTGATCCAGAAACTATTGTTTTAGAGGAACATTTGTTACCATCACTGGAAATTACAGTGTTCCAATAGACCACAGTTTGCACATTTTGTACTGCTCCATCAAATCAAGTTCCTTATTCCTTGACTAACTCATCTTGCCTTCTCTAGACATAATTTTCTCATCTCACTCAAATATTTTTCAAAATTCATTGTCCGCTTTAAACCTTCAGCGTCAGCTTAGACTGTATACAGTTTCAACAAAAAAACAACGTGATGGTTTCAGGTTCCAGAGCTTTGTTTTTGTACTTTATGCTCCTTCAGGTGAATTCAAAAAGCAAGTTGGGAAAGCGTAATATTCTAGGCTGGGAGGAGATGCCATGATTCCTTTTAGGCATCGTTTGAGTCAAGTGATTACGTAGGCACTTGTGACATGAGATGGTTGTGCATGTCAGCAGGGAAGCCATGTGGGTTTGGATGTGGGTTGAAATCCTGTGAAGGAACAAACTTTCTCAGGGAGTGAGTTCTGATGCAAGCCATGAGCAGAAGACCATAGACCTTGTCTCTGGTAATGGCAGAGGGACCCACACAAAGAGGAAGTGGAATGAAGGTACAGTGGCCGTGATGTCCCTGGTTACCTGGGACAGCCCTCCTCACCTCTGTGGTCCTAGTATACCTTTAACAGTGCCTTCTTTTTCTCTCAAAAAGGGCCCAGTTTGAATGATTAATTGTAAAGGCACCTGAGATAAGGGAGGAGACAAGAGCCAGTAAGAGAGTAGCATGTCCTAGAAGTAAAGGAGATAGCACTATTTTAAAGGAAAAGAGTAATAAAAATTGGGAAGGGCAGTGTTAAGTTAGCAGTGATGAGGCTAAACCATTATTTTAATGTGGAACAGTTTCAGTAGGAACGTAAAGTCAGACCATTTAGTTTTGACCTTTTTTTTTTGATTCTTTTAGAGCATTTTCCCAAATGTGTTCTTATTTAATGATTAGGCTTCTTATTGTATTAGTATTTTGTCATATTTCTAATACATTGTTTAGAACATTTTTAAGGACTATGAGAAAACTCATAATCATAGAATTTTACAAACAAATTGCTTCAAGTATTTGTTAAAAAATAAAAATGTTTATATAAAATCGTGCATTTACCTATCTTTCATAGTGCCCAGCATTGTGTTTACGTACAGCAAGCCCTCAGTACATGAGTGATCAATACGTTAATAAATATCCTATCTTTTGGCTGATGTAAAAAAGGCCTAATTATATTAATAAAATATCTAAAATGCCATTTTCTTAAAAAAATTTATGATGTGCATACAATTTAACTAGTCTTCTGTGCTCACACAAATTAGTTTTATAATTTCACCAAACAATGTTGTATTTTTGTCATGGTAGTTGGCAACTTTTTTTGATTATCCACTTTGTTTAAGAACACTGTAGTTGTTCTTGGGGATTGTGAAGAAAACAGATGATGCTGACCCTGCCTTAGAGAGCTTAGAGAATAAATTTATTCAAGGATTATATTGCGTTTTTTAAATGAATTGTTTATGATGCAGTACATGAGATTTTAATAGGTAGTAAGATAATTCACGCACCATATCAGGCGGCTAGAGAGATACAGTTGTGTTAATGTGTTCTTATACTCTCATGGTCATAAAAAGCCCTTATGCCCCTCATTTATAGTCAGGCTAAATTAACTTTTATGTATTTGTTCACTGTGTAAAACTCTGACTTGTTTGGAAAAGAAGTTAAAGATATAGTTTCTTCCTTCCAGGAGAGTCTAGGTAGGAAAGTGGTAAATTAGTTTTTGGAAAAAATACAAAGTACTGAGTCTGGCAGATAGAAACTTTTCCCCATTGTATATATCCTATAGGTTCTCTCAGAGTGCCTTTACTTTACAGGCTATGTTGATATATTAAACTTTTTTTTTAAAGGGGGAAAATAAAATAACAGAAGTTAGTATTTTAGGAAAGTTTGCCTGTTGGCCATGTGCAGACTGCATTATAACAGAGACTGTAGATAAAGAGAAGAGTTAGAAAGCTGTTATGGTAACCTAGTCATTAGATGATAAAACTAGATTCTGGGATGTTAATAGAAAGGAGGCCATGGGTTTAAGAAATACTCTGAAGGAGGAATGAAAAATCCTTACTAGTTAACTTCATAAGGGAGGTCATTAGTTCACCACTATGCTGTCTACCCTAAGTGAATCACTGTGCAGTATGTGCATGTATTGAAACAGCACACTGTACTCCACAAATATGTACAAATAAATGTTAAAACATGTTGATTAATAAAAATAAATAAAGGGGATCATATCATAAAGGGTTTCAAAGGAGCCAACAATGGACTTGAGGAGAACAGTGGTGTTCTTGACCAGAACATCTGCCTGATAAGATTATTGAGAGTTTCACCTCTGAAAAGCTGTAACTTTGTTTGCATCCTCTACCACATAAAGGATATGGAGATTTTGTACATTGAGGAAATGTTCACAGAAAGAAATTTATGATAGCGCATCTCTCTTCCGAGCTCCAGAATGAAAGCTGGCATCCCATCCCACCCATCCCCAAATGCTGTTTATCTGGTTTGGGAGCTTGATTTTACTGCCATTTCCAGATCAGAGAAAAAGCAGGAGAATGGTGATGGATTGATCTCTGCAACTATACAGTTACTCTACCCCATGCTTTAAAGAAGGAACTCAGAGATTGCTGATATAAGACATGTTTACATGTTTCTGAATTCACTGGGCTGACCCTAGTGTTTGAGAAAATGGAAGGAGGATCCCAGCTGAAGCTGGAACCAGCCCTCACTAGGTGTTGGCAGAGCATCTAAAGTAGATTGTGATAGAAGAGCAATGAACACAGCAGTGACTTAATAATACAAAATTTGAGGATGGTGATGAGAATACTATAAACTTAGATTTGCATTCCTTATGTTCCCTGGGTATTTTGCTCCTATACGATTCAGTAATTTGAAATTCTGAAGCGAGCACAGAGGGATAGAAATCATCATGCCAAAGGGATACTGTACTCGTTTATTGCAGCTTTATTAACGATAGCCAAGAGTTGGAACCAGCCCAAATGTCCATCATCAGATGAGTGGATAAGGAAACTGTGGTATATCTATACAATGGAGTATTACTTTGCTATAAAAAAGAATGAAATACTACCATTCACAACAGCATGTATGGACTTAGAGAAAAGTATATTAAGTGAAACAAGTCAGGCACAGAAAGAGAAATACCACATGTTCTCACTTATTTGTGGGAGCTAAAAATAAATAAATAAACCCACAAACAAATAAAGGGTGTCGGGGGGAAGAAGACCCAGCAATCACAAAAATTCCTTGAACTTTTTAAGTCAAGTGAACATCTGTTCACTTGTTGTGGGGGGGAAGGGAAGGGGTGAAGAGGCATGGGTAAAGGGACATGAAAATCAACTACAATGTATATTGAGAAGTAAAATAAAAAAAAGAAATTCCATTCCATCACTAATATAGATCCAATTTTCTTGAATTTTTAATTCTCACAAAGTAAAAATCAAGGCCTGATTAGCATTGATGTGTATCGTGATGAATAAGCTGTCTTTCTCAACATAGCAAAGAAAACTAAATTTTTCTTTTTATGTTAGAGATATTAGTCAGTAAATTGCTTTTGTACTTCAATAAGTGGATGCTTTTGGTGTTATGGCAACCATACCAGATTTAAAGGCTCTTTGTCTGTATCTAACTAAGCGTATTCCAGTTTAGCGATGGACCCAGAACATCTCTTGCGCGTTACATTTAGGGGTACATACTGTTTCCACTAGGTCTGCATTCTAGACCTGGAGTGCTTAATTCTTTGAGAGCTGCTGTTTGTACTTAAGAACTTTTGGTTAGTTCAACAACTAGCAAGCAATTTAAACTGGCTACAAGAGGTCTCTGTGGAACAGAACGATTATTATTTGCAGTATCAATCTTAGAGTTGATATGGGTGTTATATTGCATAATTGTTGAGATTGAATCTCTGGTCTGACTTTGGTCAGGTTAATTTCCTGAATTTGTTTCCTTATATTTATAATAAGGATAAAATAGTAACTTAGGGTGATTGTATGGATTTGAAGAGAGAATGTATATAAGGCTCATAATAAGCACAAACTAAGGGTTTGCTGTCACTGTTAATACCTCAGGTTTCTTAACAATCTTGCATGAATATGTCACCTGAGAGTTGACCTAATTGCTCTTTAAAGAGATTTATAGGGCCGGCCTGTGGCTCACTTGGTAGAGTGCGGTGCTGATAACACCAAGGCCACAGGTTCGGATCCTATATAGAGATGGCCGGTTTGCTCACTGGCTGAGCGTGGTGCTGACAACACCAAGCCAAGGGTTGAGATCCTCTTACCGGTCATCTTTTTAAAAAAATTTAAAAAAAAAAAGAGATTTTGGGGCCGGCCCGGTGGTGCACTGGATAGTGCGCCGCTTGGGAAGCGCGGCGGCGCTCCCGCCCGAGGGTTCGGCTCCCACATGAGATTTATAGCTTCTAACCTTCTAAAAAATACAAATAACTTATTCTTTTTATAAAAATGGTACATGTTTATTACAGAAAATCAAATAATACAGAAAAGTCTATAAACTTTTTAAAACTTATACTTCTTTAAAACAAAAAAAAATCACCACAGATTCTGTTGCTCAAATATAACTGCTAACATTTTGTAAACATCTTTCTAGTCACGTTTCTATGTATGCCCATAAACCATTCCACTCCAGCACATTCGAATACATTTTTCATACAAATACAGTTTTCTTTTAGGGGTTTTATAGTTTCAGGACATATATTTAAGTCTTTAATCCATTTTGAGTTGATTTTAGTATATGGTGAGAGGTATGGATCTAGTTTTGTTCTTCTACATATTGATATCCAGTTTTCCCAGCACCATTTATTAAAGAGGCAGTCTTTCAAAAAGACAGAAAATAACAAATGCTGATGAGGATGCAGGGAAAGGGGTACTCTTCTATACTGTTGATGGGACTGTAAAATAGTGCAGCCACTATGGAAAATGGTATGGAGGGTCCTCAAACAAGTTCAGATAGAACTGCCATACTATCCAGCAATCCCACTTCTGGGTATATACCCAAAGTAATGGAAATCATCATGTTGGAGGGATACTTGTACTCCCATGTTTATTGCAGCTCTGTTTACAATAGCCAGGAGTTGGAACAAACCTAAATGCCAATCTTTAGATGAGTGGGTAGGGAAAATGTGGTATATTTATACAATGGAACGCTACTCTGCCATAAAAAAAAAATGAAATACTGCCATTTGCAACAACATAGATGAACATGGAGACAATCATGTCAAGTGCAATAAGCCAGGCACAGGAAGAGAAATACTGCATATCCATGTCCTCTCTTATAAGTGGAAGCTAAAAAAAAACAAATCCACTATGTTCCAATAAAAAAAATTTAAAAAAAACTACAAAAAATTTAAAAAATAAAAAGTATATGTAAAAAATTAAGTAATTGCTTTTTCTAACAAAAATATGTCATCAGTCTTTTCAGGTCTATGTCCAGAGATCTCCTTCACTATCTTAATGACTGCCTCGTTTTTAGTTGTATTAATGTGCCATTACTTGTATCATCCAATCTTTATTTTGGAACATTTAATTTTTTTCTCACATTATAAACAACATTTCAGTGAACATTTTTGTATATTCTTTTCATAAAGCTATAGTATAACTTCCAATAAATGGAATAATTGGGCCGAATGGTATACTCATTCAAATTTGTAATCTGTACTTGGCACAGGTATCTCTGCTTGTTTAGTGTCTAATTAAGTCTTTATGTATGATATTACAATATGACATATATTTATTTTTCATAAACTACCAAATTTCAGCAACTGAATGTCCCAGGTTCTAATATTATTGGAGTTTTTTAGCAGAAAACTTTCACTTTAGCTATAGCCTTAGTGACTTTATCCCTCCTAATGGTCTTTTTTTTCTCTCTCTCTCCTTTCATCTCTTCAGACTGGCAAGTCAGAATACTTTAATGGTATTCTCAGTCATATTTGAACTTGTATACTTCTTGCCAACTTGCTGTTTACTTTGTTACATAAGAAGAATATTTTAAGTTTAATTCAACTTCTATTTTTTTATGTGTTCAGAACTAGGTCAATCAATAGGAAAATGTAAAGACATTTAAAAGTTTCTTACTTTCAAGACCTTCATTATATTTATAGTATGTATGTTAACACATATATAGGAGTTAAGAATATAAAGCAAGGCATATAACTACTGTTTTAAGGAGTGATATATTGCTGGGTTCTGTAGAAGAATAAAAGGTGAAATACCTCAACCTGGGACAATCAGAAAAAATTTTGTGAAGGAAATAATAGGCCCTGAAGAGTGGCTGGGGTTTAGGAAAGATGGAGCAGAAGGGAGGACTTTCATGGGGGAGAGATGTATCAGTTACCTATTGATGTGTAGAAATGACTCCAAAACCTAGTAACCCAGAACCACAGTGATTTAGTATTTCTCACGATCCTATGGCTCAACTGAGTGATTGATTCCTTTTCTCATTTTGCTTGGGCTCTGTCAGGCAGCTGCATTTAACTGGCATATCAGTTGGGAGCTGTTCACCTAGGACTATCAGAATAACTAGACCTGTCCATCCTTGCTCTCTTGGTATCCCTCAGTACAACTCAGGCTTCTTCAGGAATGATGGTCTCAGGGCAGAATTCCAAGAGAGTGAAGGCAAAACCTGCAAGTTCTCTTAAGGTCTAGCTCTGCCACATTCTGTTGGTCAAAGGAAGTCACAAAGCTGGCTCAGATTCAAGGAAATAGATTCCACTCTTTTATAGGAGAAGCAGTAAAGTCTCACTGCAAAGGGATGGGCATACCAAGATGAGGAAAAAGTGTGGTCATATTTTGAAATTTACCAAAAGGGAACTGCACGAACAAAGATTTGGAGGCGAAAATGAATTGTTTTCGGTATCAGCAAGAAGATAGGTTATGATACTATTTCTCAGAAGTTATAAGAACCTCATGGCTATTCTGCAGAGACCACTCTCAGAACCCTGAACAGTTTATTTAGATTGTTGGCAGTGCTACTTCAGTCTTTGAACATTGGGTCAATAATACTTGTGTTTTGGCAAGAAAGAATTTCAGTGTTATTTCAAGTATTGTATTAATGCTTCCCTATTGAAGTAAGCATAATTGTAAGTAAGTGATTTAATTATATCCTGTATTTATTGCTTCTTTTTATATTCTGGTTATAGATTAGAGAAATGGCTTGCAGATATGATTAATGAAAAGCACAGGTTCCAGGGTAATTCAAATGTGTGTCTCATCCAAAGAAAACTGGCAACAGCCTTAAATAAAAGAAGTTCAATTTTTTACCATAGTGAAACCATTCTGGACTCACTGTACTATTTTATTCCTTTTTTTTCTTTTGTAGCCAATAAAGCTAGACTTACAACTACATAAAGCAGATAATCTTTGCATTTTATAATTTGAAGGACATAATATCTGTATTAAAACATTGAATTGCTGCACTATCTGAAATCTCACCATAATAGTTTCCTTATTTTGTGTTTTAAAGTTTTTTTTTTTTAAATAAAAACATGCAATATAAGTATTTATAAATCTCCTGAAAGGCACAGCTCATGACACTGTCAGCAATCGTCAGATCAGGTCATAACTGTACCATATGTGGGTACATGCATACACACACATAAATGCATGGAGGTGATAGAGGAGGAAAAAATATTAGAAACAAAATTGACGTGCCAAGAGCACATGCCATCAACTACATAACTTGTAATGGAATAACTTTCGGTTGTCCCTTGAATCTATAAAAATAACAATTTTTATAGATAGAAAATAAAAGCAAATGAAATCTACTCAGTTGCAAAAAAACAAAACAAAACAAAACAAAAAGTCCATCATGCTATCTTTTGCAAGGTGGTGATGTGCTCCTTGAGAACATACGGTTGTGTGTTTGTGCTGACCCTTGCTCAGTTTTGCATAACTTGATACAAATCTATCTTATGTTTCTTTAGTCATTCATATTTAGCTGAAGTTTTAGTCTTTCTCACTATGATTTTTGAAAAATAATGTCAATATAAAAGTGTCTCTTTTTCCTTCTGGCAATCTCAGAGTGACTGTGCGTTGCTGGCAGTCTCTGACTTCCCTCACTTTTCTCCTACCTCTGCTTCTTTTCAAGCTGGGTTTAAAATTCCTGAGAAACATGGAGAAGAGTGACCAGTGTCCCAAGGTTGGCATAATAGAAGAGTGCATGCTTGAGATTGTGGTTCAGTGTCTAAGACAGCTCTCCTCCAGAGTATTTGTTAGCTCGCCTTTGTATTAGCTGGGCAACAGCACTCACTGGGAGGGTGTGACGAGGAAGCAATGGTGGAGGCCCCGTAAGAAGGGAGCTAGGGTGGTGGTAGGTATTCAAGAGGGAGGGGAGAGAAGGGCACTGTGACAGAGCTGAGGGCTTCTAAGGATAACATACAATTTTAATCTTGTCTCTGGTTGCCTGGCAGTTGATACATTTGGGAACTATTTTTTGGTCCATAATAAGTGAATCTGAAATGATGAGATCAGTATTGATTATCTGTTGTTTTTGTTCTTCTTATTTTAGAGGTATTGTTCTGTATTGCCCGGATAGTTTTTTATCAAAGTTACAAAAACCTGTATAGTATATAAACAAAGTGAGTGGACTCATTTTATAAGTCTGAGTGAATTGTGCTGGCTTAGACAGCATAAAGAAAATGGATTTACTTAGCGTTAAAGATAATAACTATCACGAAGGTAAAGTGAAGATCAAGCTATCTTGATACTTTGATTCTTTGTTTTTAGTTTTATTTTAATTTCTTGGAGTCTTTCCAATAAACTATCTTCGCATATCTTTCCATTCACCCCCTCCCACCTTTTCTTTCATCTTTGATGTTGCGTTAGTAATTGATTAATGTAGGTTCAAGATCAACTTTGTAAAATTAAGTGACTCTTTAAGCTATATAGGAAATAATATCAATAATAATTTCCCCTTAATTATTAAGACTACAGTATTTTGGCAAAGTCAGTTGTTATTGTAATCAGTGCTAAGCCAGGTAAAATCTATGTCTCAGCTTATCTCACTAGTTGACAGCTAACTCAAATAATGATTCAGTCAACTCATTGCATTACCCGAAATTCCTCTATCAAAATTCCAACATCCTTTAGAGGGATAATATATTAAGTAGTTTTCAATTTTTAACACTTAACATAGAGTAATTATTGAAATTCGTTTCTAACAGGATAATTGGCATAGTTCAGGTACTAGATGGAATAGGGCATAGATTAAGTGAAGACTGGGAAATAGAAAATACCTGGCTCCTAAGTGAATGCCTAGAGGATGCCTGCATGTATGGGTCATTGTAAAGAACATCCAGAGGAACCAGGAGCCATTAGGAGGGATCTACAAGGAGAGTGACTGTGAAACTGGAGGTTTCTGAAGATCAGCTTCTTCACTTTGTTCTAAGGTCAACTGGGGCCATTTCAAATGTTTTAACAAGCTGACTGCTACTGATAATCCCAGATGGATGGAAGATTTTCCTTCCACATCTTAAATATCATTATTAACGGTGGATTTTAGTGAATATAAATATAAAGGGAAATGATGGTTGGACTACCTATGTGGCCTTAAGGGTTATCAGAAATGCATTACCACATGAATATTTTAAGCTGCTCCATCTAAGGCCAATGGTAACTTGCCAAGATTTATAAAAGGAATATAATTAGGAAAACTGCATGCTGGCTGTCATTATGAATAGGCACAAAAAATCTAAGAAAGAAAGATTGTTAATAAGATGGATAGATGGAGCTTGACCTAAAAACGAACAAAAACAACAAAAACAAAAAACACAAGAAAACAAAATGAAATGACTGGGGAACATAATTTCTTCGGAGGCCTGAATATCATTATTTTATCTGTTATCATGAGCAACATATGAGAGTGGAGACCAAGTTACGATTAATTAGCTGAACTTAGATTTTTGTTTGACTGTACAAAATTTTTAACTCTGAGAAATATACTACACTTCATTTATATGTATTGAGTGGCTATACATTTATTTGTGGATTTTTATAATCCATGAAAAGGAAGATATTAGCCTTTTTTTAAACAGTGTGATTTGGGAGAATTAAGAACTAATACTTTTCCATAGAAAGTAGTGAATACTACTTGAGGGTGGGTATTGTATCTGTCTTTTTTATCATTGTATCTCTAGTGGCAAGTATAGTGGCTGGCATAGAATAGGTGTTCAATAAAAATCTACTGAATTCAACAATGCTTGAATGAATACTAATATCTGTGGTTAATTATAATAGCATTGTTCAATCTTTTAACCTATGTTACTTTTTGAAAACATTAAACATTCATTCATGACTTTAATGTTTATATTATAAAAATAAGAGGTATTTTTAAATTTTAAAATATAAAACCATATTAAATATTAAAAAATGTTTTCCAAAATATGTCTTGGGTTGTGATGTGTGTCATAAAGAACTCACTAACCTTCTCCCCAAGGTCCCCTAACCAATTGACAATCACTCTATTTTATTAGGGTTTAAGTTATTATTGTTGCATGACTAATCAAACTTAATGACTCAAACAAAGAAGCACCATTTATTTCCCTTATAAATCTGCAATTTATACAGGGCTAGGAGGGCATGGCTTATTTCTAGTTAACATGGTATCAGCTGGGATGGCTTGAAATGGCCTGGAAAACCCATTTTGTAGTTGGCTGAGCCACATGTCCTTAATATGTTTAGGACATGTTATCAAGCTGTGTGCTGCACATATAATCACAGATTGATGGAACATTTTATTTTATATCTTAAATATCATTATTAAGTATCATAAATATAAGTAGATAGGAAAGTGATGGTTGAACCACCTGTATAGTCTCAAGTGTTACCAGAAATGTGCACTCATATCAATATTTTAAATTGCTCAGTCTAACCCAGTGCTTAGCTGGGAGCTCAGCCAAGGCTATTGTCTACGGGCCTTTATTCCTCTCCATGTGGGGTTTCTCATGGCATGGAAGCCAGATTCCAAGAGCAGGTACGTCAATAGTGAGAAATTGAAAGTTTCTACTTTCTTAAGGCCCTTGCCTAGATATCGGCACACAATCACAGATACAATATTCAAACAGTCATAGGGTCTGCCTGGACTCAAGGGAAAGGAATACAGACCTTGCCTCTAAATGGAAGGTTTTCAGAGAATTTGTAGCTATTTTTAATCATCATAAATATCTTCAAAATAATCCCTTTGTGGTAAATAAAAAAACATAAGACTTTTTAGATAAGACGTTTACTGGTGTGTATGACAGAATTACTAAGACTTTAAATATGATGAGATTACAAAATTAGCAGTTGTCTTATATGTAAAAGTCTGCAGGAGAGCATTTAAAAAGAGGCTTATGAAATTGTCACAAATCAGCATAATTATTACTAGTGAAGTATTTGTATTGACTAGATGCCATCTCTATTCAAAGGGTAAAAATAATATAACAGTTCTCTACAAAAATGGGCATTCATGTGGGCCTTCCCAGTGTATTTATTATCTGAACATGTTTAGGACATGTATCACCTTAGCTTCTAAATATTTCATTCCTCTACTTGCCTTAATGATGTACATTCTTCTATGTTTTTGCCTCACCAGTAATGAGATTTTGATATGAAAAGATTGTTTCTAAAAAACTTTTTGTTAGCTTTTGGTGTGTAAATTTACTGGAAAAATATATTTGAACATCCAGCGTGTTCTACAAACTGGTCTATGTTGGGGAAATACAGCAGTGAGCAAAAAGGACCAGGCCCACACCTGCTCTCATGGAATTTGAATTCTTTGTGGGAAAATGGATAATAAACAAATAAATAAACGTAATGTAAGCTAAGGTAATGATATAATAAAGAGACTAAGGCATAGTAAGGGGATGGAGAGTGATGTTGGAGGAAGAAGATGTTTAGATGATGTGGTCAGGGAAAGACTTTGTGATGAGTTGGATTTTGAGCAGAGACCTGAATGAGGAGAGGAAACAGACGAGGTGAAGATCTTGGAGAATAGTGTTCTAGGCAGAAGGAACAGCTAGTGAAGGGGCCCTGGAGAGTGAATTGGTTTAGGATGTTTGCATAGCATGAACAAAGCTGGTATGACAGTAGCAGAGGGACTGAGGAGAGGGACTGGTAAGAGTCGTCATCACTGAAGGAGGCAGTGAGCTGATTATACATGACCTTGGACTATGACTACTTTTGGATTTAAGTCTAAGTGTGACGGAAAAGGTTTTGAGTGGAGGAGGATCATATATGCATGTAAATATGTATGTATACATGTATATGTGTGTGTATGTATGTATATATATGATCATTCTTTTTGTTTGGAAGATAATATCTGTGATGATGGTGGTGATGATGATACATAGCATTTTATGGTGATGATGATACATAGCATTTTATGTATGCTTACTCTTTACTGGACTCTTTTTAAAAAAATGTTTTATATCAGTTATCTCATTTAACAAAATCCCTTTGTAAAAATTGTAGTATAATTTTAAGTTATAAGCGAGGTTTAGTAACTGGTCCAAAGACACGTAGCTAGTAAGTGGAAAACTTGGAGACTCTGCAAGGATGCTGGTAGAGGTAGTGAGAAATGATTGACTTGAAGCTGTTTTGAATGTAGAGCCAACAGGAATTGGGTTTTTTTGTTTGTTTTTTAATTTATTTTTGTTAGCATAGTTATTGTTACAAATCACACTTATTCTTTATGCCCCTTATCCAATCTCTCTGCTCCCCCTCCCCCTTCTCCCTCTCTCCCCTCTAATAATCATAGATTTGTTCTCTCCATCTGATAGATCAACTGTTCCTCTGCTGGTTGTTGCCTAGATGATCTGTCCAGTACTGAGACAAGTGTGATCACGTCCTCCCTTATTGTTGTAAGTCAGGTGCTGCTTCAGTTACTCTGGAGTGTGCTTTGTGGAGAGAGAGGACCTCTTCTTCTCCTTTTTTTTTGGGGGGGGGGGTCTCCTCCGCTGGTGCCTCTCCTTGTGTCAATGCAGTTGAGAGACTGGCGTGCCATCTGCACGGTGGTTGTGACTGCTGCTATAGAGACTAGCCACTTTTTCAGTAGCCATGGCAATTGCGGTGAACAGGAATTGCTGATGGATTAGATTTAGGATATGAATCAAAGAGTGCACTGAAGAAGGACTTTGAGGTTTTTGGTCTGAGTAACTAGGAGTGGCTTTGCCGTTTAGTGAGATGAAAAGTACTTTGATTGTTGGAGAGAAGGTGTTGTAAATTAAGAGTTCAGTTAGAAAAATAAATTTTAAAAAGGGGGAAAAAAGGGAGAAATAGAGAATAAAGTAGTGGTTACCAGATGTAGGGAAAGGTGGTGGTGGGGGGAATGGTGGCCCAGGGAAAGGTTGGTGGATTGGTACAAAATGACAAAGTTATAGTTAGATAAGAAGAATAAATTCTGATGTCCTAGGGTGACAATAACTAATAATATTGTACTGTATACTATAAGATAGCCAGAAAGGAGGATCTTGAATGTTACCACAGAGAAATGATAAAAGTTTATATGATAGATGTGCTAACTATTCTGATTAGATTATTATCCAATATATGCATGTATTGAAACAACAAACTGTATCCCATAAACAAATACAACAGCAACAAAAAGTTCTTTGTTAGACATGTTAGATCCACATGACTATTAGATATCCAAGAAGATATCAGTGTCTGTGATTAAGAAGAGAGGTTATTTTGAGAGTTAGCAGTGTGGACATAGTTTCTACTGGATCAGTTTCCCTCATCACTGTGTGTCATGCTCCAGGGCCTCTCTCATTAAAGCTGTGCCCCAGCAAAGGAAACAGTCAACGAAGTGAAACAACATCCTACAGAGTAGGAGAAAATTTTTGCTAACTATGCATCTGACAAGGGATTAATATACATAATATACAAGGAACTCAAGCAATTACACAGTAAAAAAAACAAATAAACCAATTAAAAAATGGGCAAAGGAACTGAATAGACATTTTTCAAAGGAATACATACAAATGAAATTAAAAAATGCTCAACATCACTAGTCATCAGGGAAATGCAAATTAAAACCACGTTGAGATATCACCTCACCCCAGTTAGACAGGCTATAATCAAAAAGACAGAGAATAACAAACACTGGTGAGGATGTGGAGAAAAGGGAACACTTCTACACTGTCGGTGGGACTGTAAATTAGTACAACTGCTATGGAAAACAGTATGGAGGTTTCTCAAACAACTACAGACTGATCTTTTGTATGATCCAGCAATCCCACTTCTGGGTATATACCCAAAGGAATGGAAATTATCATGTCGAAGGGATACCTGCACTCCCATATTCATTGCAGCTCTGCTCACAATAGCCAAGATATGGAACCAATTTAAATGTCCATTGATGGACTATTGGATAAGGAAAATGTGGCATATATACACCATGGAATACTACTGTGCCAAAAAAAAGAATGAAATTCTCCCATTCACAACAACATGGATGAGCTTGGAGAAACTTATGTTGAGTGAAATAAGCAAAGCACAGAGGGATAAATACTGCATGTGCTCACTCATAAGTGGGAGCTAAGAGAGAAAGAAGGAAGGAAAGAAAGACCACAGTGGTGCGTTGGACTTGCAGAGGAAGAGAGCATACCTAGGGATACAAAGTGGAGTGGGGAAGGTGGAATGGGGAGGGAGGTCTGGGATTGAGTGGGGGACGTGGGGTATAATTGCAATTTGTGGCAATGCACATGTTTCCAGTATGGATTTGGCCATCACATCTTGGACTTGAGTGGTGACAATCAGTTTTCTACCCCATGGATATTCATAACCAATAATAGAAAAAAAAGATGCCGTGCCCATTTTTCCTGGGAACACAGACTGTGGTGGGCAACAGTGTTGTTGTTTGCTGTTAAATATCATACTTGCTCTTGTGGCTCTTGGAAATGTACTCCGTTCTTAAGTTTTGAAAATATTTTTAAGGAAGAAGTTTCTCTTTTTATACATATACATGATATTACATACTATATATACATAAATATACATTATACGAATCTGTACATTTGGTAAAGTTTCATACAACTATATGCCAAAGAAATGAGTGCATGTAAACAAAAAATTGGTGAGAAATGAATAAGGTCTTTAGTATGGTTAATTGTATTGTACCATTATCAATTTCCTTGTTTTAATATATTACTATAGTTGCATAAGTTGTCACCATTGTGAGAAGCTGTATGTGTGAACATGTAAGCTTTCTGCACTATTTTTTCAAGTTTTTTTGAGTCTGAAATTATTTAAAAATTAAAAATTACAAAAATATATATGCATATAATTCAATCTCTTACTTTAAATTATGACCTTGTTTAGTCCTACTCAGTCATTCATATAAATGGGAGCACATTCATATAAAAATGGGAGGCAGAAGTAGATATCTTTGTGATATGTCAAATTTTTTTTTTTTTTTTTTTTTTGTCTTTTGTCTTTTTCCGTGTCCGGCAACGGAACGCAACCCTCAGTGTTGCCCCCGTACCGGATCGGGGACTGGCAATGGGATCGCAACCCTCGGTGTTGCTCCCGCGCCTCGCTCAGCCAGTGAGCGGGAACTGGTGTGATATGTCAAATTTAATGGGATGTTGGCTATTCTTCATTTTTAGTGCTGCAAGCTTTTAATACATGAATAGTTTTCTTCATATTTTAGTTTAAACTTTTCATATAAGCAGAATGTATTTTTTGCGTGCGTATTTAATATACCACAAAAGATGAAATGTGTGGTAATTTATTAAACTAAAAGGCAGAAGTAAGACATTTGGCAAGTGTAGCAGATTGCAAGCATCTTAGGGAGCCAAACAAGCTAAACATGTCAGAATAATAGGTAGTTCTGTGTATTTATTGACAATTTATAATAGCTGAGTACTATTAAAAAACATGATTGCAGCATTATTTAACCCCTAAAATACTCATTATTTTTAACACATAAATTCTCATCTCTTTTCTGAAAATGTAAAATTCCATATTTGTTAGATGACTCTTCTATCATTAATATGTATGCATTATTTCTGTTTTTTTATTTTAAATTTTTAAAATTTATTATTAGCATATTCATTCTTACAAATCGTGATATTTCTTTATGCCCTTTGCCTGACCTATCACTTCCCAATACCCCCTCCCTTCCTCCTCCCATCACTAGTATCCCTAAGTTTGTTCTCTCTTTCTGAAATTTTAATGTACCGGTACTGTATTATGTGATCTTTTCTTTCTTTCTTTCCTTCATTCCTTCCTTCTTACCTCCTTCCCTCTCTTCCTTCCTCCCTAGCAGCCAGTTATGAGTGAGAACATGAGTTATTCCTGTTTCTTTGTCTGGCTTATTTAATTTAAGTGGTAGAATAGAGATGTTAAGTCTCTGATTACCTCTATTTTTTTGTTTTTGTTTTTAGATATGAATATTCAAAGATTTGAAGACCCAGTTGAGAAATATCAACAGTATTTCCTTCTCAATTTTAACAAAATATCATCTATCTTAAAAATTGTCTTGCACTGGCATCAAAATCCCTAAATAACAACAGAAACACTGACTAAATGTTTATAAAATAATAGCATCTGTTATGAAATTATAATTTGTTATACTTAGAGGAAAACAACTATTCTTAAATAAACAATTTTTAAAAATAGTATTTTTTTTTTTCCTTTTTGTCTTTGTTCGTGTCCGGCAACGGATCGCAACCCTCAGTGTCGCGCCCGTACCGGGCCGGGACCGGCAACGGGATCGCAACACTTGGTGTTGCGCCCACACCTCACTCAGCCAGTGAGCGGGAACCGGTCTGTATGTGGGATCCGAACCCTCGGCAGGAGCGCCACTGCGCTCCTAAGTGGTGCACTATAGCAGTGCGCCACTGGGCCGGCCCTAAAAATAGTATTTTAAGGGGCCGGCCCCATGGTGTGCTCAGGAGAGGGCGGCGCTGGGAGGGCGGCGGCGACGCTCCCATCGTGGGTTCAGATCCTATATAGGACTGGCCGGTGCGCTCACTGGCTGAGCGCAGTGCGGGCGACCCCACACCAAGGGTTGTGATCCCCTTACCGGTCACAAAAACAAACAAACAAAAAATAGTATTTTAAGGATCTTAAGTTGCTTAAGTAGCTTTATTTTCCACACTTCCATCAAATGGGATTTGTCTGATGAAACCACAAAGGGAAACAGCCCATGATTTATTTAGAGGAGTCATTTTTCAAATGCTTGGAGGATGTAGGTTGGAAATGATCATTGCCTGGATTTCACTCATTCGTGAAATGCCGATTGAATGCCTGTGGTTACTGAGCACTGTTTACCAAATATTAAGGTGAAGAAAGTACTGCCCCCTTTCCAAAAGAGCTTCCTGTTAACAAGGGAGTGAAACCAGAGGGGCAGGGTAGGTGGGGGTTGATATGCAGCTGGAGATTGGAGGAGTGATCAGTTTGGGCTGAACTCAACTACTTTTAAAAATTATTTTAATTTTATTTTATTTACTTATTTTTGTTGTGGTAAAGTATACATCGCATAAAATTTGCTGTTTTAATCATTTTAAAGCATACCATTCCATGGATCAAGTTAGCATTAATTAGCCTGACCAGATCTGAAGAAAGAGGAGTTGGTAAGCTCTAGGTTGTGAGCAGGCAGCAGTCAGGGGCATTAACAACCCTGTGTTATTCATAGTCCCCTGTAGATGAATAATAATGGTTGGCTAGCTGACTTTACTCTTAACTAAAATGACAGAATCAAAAAACTTATAATCACTGGAATACTGGCATGAGTTTACTACCTCCAGGTACTCCTGAAGTTTTATTTTAGCTAGTAATTCCAACCCTGTTTATCTCCAGAACCTTCTAAAAATGGAGCACTTTAATTAGTCTCCATTCCCTATATTTCTGATATTCTGTCAAAAATATTTATAACCAGAGAAGTATTCCAAAAGCTGGAAGGAGCAAGCAATGAGAAGGAGCATACATTTCTAAGCTGGATCATCAATCCTCGGAAAATTTGATTAGCGTTCATTCAGGAGGATGAGGCTGGAGAATAACTTTTCATAATAAAGCTAGAATTTCTCAGATTCTTGGATCATCTCATTCTTCACGAAATATTTTAACCACTCTCATGTGTTGTCATGTTGACTAGGGTGGTGCATGCTTATAAAGTCTTGCTGATTATACTGAAGGTAACATTTCCTGAGTGAATACCAGGTGCCAGGCACTCTTCTCACGGTTCCACATACATTAACTGCTGTAAGTCTGTTAAGACATCTCTGCCAAATTATTTGTTGATTTAGCCAATACTCATATTTTTTTCACTTGGAATATTTGTTTTATTTTCATCATTTCTTCTCTTTCAGCTCTTCTTTATGCAACTATTTTTGGAAATGTTACCACAATTTTCCAGCAAATGTATGCCAACACCAACCGATACCATGAGATGCTGAATAACGTACGGGACTTTCTGAAACTCTATCAGGTCCCCAAAGGCCTTAGTGAACGAGTCATGGATTATATAGTCTCAACATGGTCCATGTCAAAAGGCATTGACACAGAGAAGGTATGGGTTATTATTATTATTTTCTATTTAAATAGGATCTTTAGACGCGTGTAGCTCCCACTCACATATTGCTTGTGTAATTGCTTTATAAATGTTACTTTGCATTTTGTAAGTGACATATCAATCAATCATATTTATTGAGTGCTTAGAAGGTGCAAAGTACTCAACCATTAATCATCAATTAGTACCGTCATAACACTCAATTTAGAAAATTTGGTTCCTGAAAACAACTAATTACCCCGTTTCCCTGAAACAGTCTCATTACCATGCACAGTAATTTGCTGCATTCCTCTAAAAACTCTGAGTGCTACCATTTCTCCTGCTAGATTTTATTCTTGATTTCTTTTTTTGACATTTTGCCCATTTAAAAATGAGAAAGGAACTTCCTTGCTATAAATTAAAAAATAGTGTCTTTTATGCTGTTCTCCACTTAAATTTCTCCTCTCTCTCATGTGTTTTATAAGGTAACTTATAATTCTTTATTTTCTGCTTTGCCTTGCATAAATCTATAAGATTGATACCTCCCTCTCCTATCATCTGACATCTCTAATTTATTCCTTGTCTTTTCATGGAACTACTTTTAATTTTTCCCACCTATCTTATATTTGGGAAGAAGGACCTAAAGTCCTCCTTGTGATAAACAAAAGCAAATTAAAAAAAAAAATTCTCACTCCTACACCACCTGATTCATGTCAAATACAGGGGATGACAAATGCAGTTTCCATACAGAGTTTTTGAGAAAACCAGTCTCAGGCTATTTTATGTTATAAGCATCAGTGCAGACCATTCTTTTTAGGTAACAATTTTTGACAAATAATAATCAGATGGCACAATACCATCCTTGCCATTTCCCATAAGTTTGTCTGTTCTTTTAAACTTATGGGTTGACTTCGGATTTTTCTTTAAGTCCTGTTCAACAAGTATCTTTCAATGTCAAAAGGAAAGTGCAAATGAGCAAAGCAGGTGTTTAGTTAGTGGAATTTCATGAAACAACTAGTAAGTAGGAAATGTTTAGCCAGAGCTGGTGTTAGGAGCAGATGGTTGGGGGAAATGTAGAAAATGCAGATGAGTTGCAAGAGTTAAGGGAGAGAAGCCTTCAGAGGGAGTGCAGGTGAGATGCTATGTGGAGGAATCCTGAAAGAGGGTGAGATTTGCTCCTCTTTCAACATTTACAAGATACAGCATAAAATCTCTAGTTAAATGGCCACTTAAAGTGTTATGTGTGACTATAGAAGGACAAAGAGTCAGTTACATTCCTGTGGAACTTGATTAATATATACCTGAGTCACTATATGGTTAGTAGGGAGAGTAACCAAAGATGAAACAATCTTCCTCAGGGTGAAGGTGAGAGTAACAGAGCTTATGTCATCTAATGCAGGATGTCCTTTGAAGTCCACATTTAGTGAAACTGAGAACAAGAGACAACCACTTGCCTTGTCGATCATTGTCTCAGTAAGAAGCTTTTCTTTTCAGAAAATGCATTGGTCACATGGTTGCTAACATAAAACATCAGTGAAATGACAATATAATAGCCTTTTACATACTAGAAAAGAGCTGGATCCAGGGCCTATGCCACAAATTTAGGATGTGGCAGATTTTTGCATCCCTTTTCTCTATATTCCCAGATGCTGGGTTGGTTCAGGAATGGAGCTGACTAGATTCTCTTTAAGACTCCCCTTGAAGACATGTTCAGCTGCCTCATTCATGATGTAGTTAAGGTTTAATACACTGGCATGGAGTGTGTCTGGAAGTGCATATGCCATGTAGCAGGGAATGATTTCTGGGTGTCTTCTATTTCTGCCTTTATTTTATTTTTTAGTTTGCTTGTTCATTTGCAGTCACAGAAATGTACTTCTGATTGGTAGAGTAGCCAGGGAAAGTGGAATAATAGGAAAAAAATTAAAGGTGAAGTAAAAATTTAATTCAAATAAAAAATTTAAAGGGATTTTTAAAGTATTAGAAAGGGTTAACTTTTGAATAGAAAAAAAATCATGGGTGTGCTTCCTGTTTGGGGAATCTTAGAGTTGTTTTTGATTAATAGGAGAACAGATTTAAATAACTGTGACAAATATAAAAGTTTTGTTGTGCATGTATAAAACAAATTCCATGCCTGCAGTGATTTCTCCCAGCTTATTAAGAAAACTCCCACCCACATGCGGAAGATCTAGGATAACAGCCCTATAAGAAAAGAGATGGAAGAGGAGACGTATGTCAAATTCTGGGCCTGGAAAGGGGTTGTGGGGATTCCTAGTAATTGCATCGGCAAGGAGGCTGAATTTAAAAATGCTTCTTAGACTACACACCATATGCTATACTGAACAAGAGGAAAACAGATTGGCATCCAACCCGTGGTTTAGTGGAGAACCTAACAGGCATTCAGTTATTTAACAAAAAAATAATATATATAACATATAACTTTAAAATACAATAATGAGGTGTTGAGGTATAGATAAAAGAATTAGTAACCAAAGCAAAGAAAGGGAATAGATATCTCAGAACTAGATTTCACTATAGATAAGATCTGAATATAAGTTAAAGGACAAATTGCAAAGATGGAATTGATATATTCTTTAATATAATTATAAAATAAATTAAAAATCTAAGAAAATATTGATGAGTCTTTCCTCATGTCATAACATAAATATCAGAAGAACTAAGAGTTAAGTGTAAAAAAGAAAAAAACCCACCCACATAAACTATTAGAAGAAAATATGTGAATATATTTAATTTATCTTTGTATGTATTAAAGTAATAGAATACACAAAGAGATAGTTAATAAATACATTTGGCTAAGAAATATAAAACTTCTCACATCAAAAGATCATAAAAATGAAAATGAAGTAAAGTATTTGCAACAAATATCACAGGTGAAAGGTTGTACCTTAATATGTAATGTGGTAAAAGTCAATAAGAAGAATTAAAATACTTGGGAAGAAAAATGAGACAAGGATGCACTCAGGTAATTTACAAAAGACAAAAGACAAATTACTAATAAACATATAAAAAAGCTTATTTTCACTTATGACAAAGAGTAAAATTAAGACAGCAAAAAACCATTTTTGTAATGTCATATGGACAAAGATAATGCCCAATCTTAGCAGAGACTGGAGTGACTGGCACTATTGTTTAATTTTGGTAGGTGTGTAAATTGATGGGGAATTTCTTAAAAGCAATTAGACCAAGATAATATTCTAAATTTGGAGGTGTGCTAGAGCTCAGTCCTTATGCCTTCTCCCTTTTCTATCTCTATTAACTCCTTCAGTGATATCATACAATTTCATGATTTTCAAAATATATGCTACACTCACCCAAATGTGCATACTCATCTTGGACCTATTCCCTGAACTATAGACTCTCCTGTCCAACCACCTACTCATGTGCAATGAATTTGTCCAAAGCTAAACTCCTAATCATCTCTCATAAACCTGTTCTACTGGCATTCTTTTCCCAGTACAATTAATGGAAACCTTTCAGTTGCTTAGTACAAAACCCTCCACATTTAAACTTTTGCCAGATCCTTTTGACTCTACCTCCTGTTCTCATCACCTCTACTGCTATCAGCCGGTCCAGGTCACTATCTTATCCTACCTGGTTTATTGTAATAGCCAACTAATTGGTCTGTGTTTTCACCTTTGACCCCTTACAGTCTATTCTCAACACAGCAGCCAATACATGTATATAATTCTTGTAATAAAGCTTTCTGTTCATCTATCTTTCTATCCATCTATGTATTATATATGCATCTTAACTGTAGGCTTTTTGAAAATAAGAGTCAAATTGATTGAACCTGCTAAAATACATGTGTGGAAAAAAGAAAATGAGAGGTTGATGACAGTAATCATATAAATTCAGTAATTATAGTCACAATCTTAGAATTACAGCTGTACTTTAGGACGTAACTTTAGTAAACAGCATCTGAACTTCAGCAATTATCCAGTATTTAGTATCAGAGACCTCTCATAAACTTCCCATTCCTCAATAAGTCAAATACTTTGCCTTGCTATTTTTCCTATTTCATATTTTATTGATGGCTCTTTTCAGATAATGTTTTATTAATGGTGGTTGTTATGAAACTTAACTCTGAGTATATACTGAAAAAAGGAAATATAATTTATGAAGCCAAATGTCTTTGCTTTAATGCTTCTTTCATTAGTTCTATGATGCATTGCAGCTAATTAGAGAAAAACCTTTGCCCCAATTACTGAGATTTCCTTCTATCATTTCCACGTATTTAGTTTTATAGATTTTTGAATTCAGCTTTGACCCACAAGCAAATTAATCACTGTGATTTAATTCAGTTTTAGCTTGCCTGATGTGAATAATGCTTTCTCTAATACAATTGTGGCGTTAAAATCTGCACTGGTGTGACGATTGTAGCATTTCTATCATGGAAGTTTGCCTTAGGCAATATTTTTCTTTATATAGAACAGTTCTTCGATTAATTTTATTTAGTTGAAAATATTTTATTGCTACTAATTATAACAGTTGCTTTAGATTCTTTTTAAATTTAATGACCAAATATGTCCTCTGGGCTTTGCCACTTGCTGGCATTCTGTGCACTTAAAAGACTGAGAAATGGGTGGAATGAGTGAGGATTTAAAGGGAAAGAGGAGATTATCTAAAAACAAATAGAAAGGATGATGGCTAAGGCTCAGAAAAGCTATCCTGCAGTTTGAAATGACTTTGCTTGGAAATAATTCAAATGAAATAAATGGCGGGGGACTTTATTTTCAGCTTTTGGGACCGTGTGAAAAATGTACAGCTTGTACAGTGTTGTGTAGACCATATATTTCCCATCACACTGAATTTTTTTTTCCAGCCTGTTTGATAGAATAAAGCAAAAAGGCTTATAATTTTTATTTTCCACTATCTTACTTTTCCCCCCAACGTGTAGCTTGAAAAAAATTGGTAGAAAAAGCTCTTTGGTCTTCATTTTTTGTTTCATGTATTTTGTAATAATAATAAAATATTAGTAGGAAGATGCTATTATATGAAATGATCTGGAAGAATTATGGAAAATATTCAGGCAGAATTACAAGCACTCTATTTGTTCCAAATACAGAAGGCAATATATTTTTTTCCTACAAGTTAGAGTGACTCCTTTTTGTCACTTTGTATTGGTATATTTTTATTTTAATTTGGAAAATCATGTTTAAATATTTCTTCATGTTCCTAAATGGAATTATTTTCTTCTTTCAAATTAAATATTTTAAGAGATTTCTATGGCGATGTACAGTTGAACCCAAGAGTGAAGGTACTAGTCTCCCAAGAGCTCCACAGACAAATGTGCTATGTTAAATATGCCATGTAAATATAGCCATGTGAATATAATAAAACAAAATCGGATAGGTCTTAAGATGCATTAAAAGCACTTTTGTCTTTGGATCAAAAGAGGTAATAATCATTCCAGTGCAGTCCATGTTAAGATAAAATATTGCGTTCAGCTTCTGGCTGGATGCTTTAGAAGAAATATCAAATGCAGCACACTTGCCAGAAGATAAACATGATGGTATAAAGTTCTGGGAACCTTGTTTTATGACAGATACTTAAAGGAAATATGAATATTTAGTTTGGCTAAGAGAAGACTTGGGGAGAGATATGACAGGAAGCTTGAAGTATTTGAAGTATTTAAAAATGGAATGATCTATCTCTTAGGCAAAAATTCACTCCTTGCCAGTAAAGGATTCAGTCACATAGGTCGAACATGGTAGTAAATGAATTTGCAGATCCTGACACTAAGATTACGTAATTATGTCTGAATGATTTGGAATATTATTAAATATCATATCTCATTTACAATTCAGACATATATTTAAGGAATTCTGTATAAGAAAGAATTATAGAATAAAATTCTATAATAATTCAATAATTATTTTCCAGCAACTTTTTATTAGTACGTCTAAGTACTATAGTTTTACAAATGAAATTAACTGGCTTTTCCAAGGTGATAGAACAAATACTAGCTTAAAATTACAAGGACTCAGAATCTCTGCTGGGGCCTAGACAGGCCAGTGTGGGGCAACTGGACTGTTTTTCCTCTGGTCCTTAAATTACCTGCCCTATGCCCAGGATATCATTATAAGAAACTGTTCTTTAGTCTGTTATTTAAAAACATCATGCCCCAAATACCTAAAAACTCACTTTTCTATCTGTAACGTAAACATGGTAAAGGAACTTTATGGTCACATCAGCACGTGTTTCTCGCTGTTACCTATTGAAATATTACAAAGTAAGCATTCAGAGTTATTATTGACATTCTCTTCTCTACTTGACCTGCATACCTTATCTGAGAAGGCAGACTTTATCTGAAACCTCAATTTTATTTTTCCTTTTATGTATCATAAGTTAAATAAAATAACACTCAAGGCTTATTAGAAACAAGCAGAGTAGAACTTTACATTATATTTTCTGTAAAGGTAATTTGGAACTTGCAAGTATATATTTTAGTTTTTCATGGCTTTTGGCGTAGTTTAAGAGAACTCCAGTGCAAATTTTATATCAATGTTAGCTAAATAATTATTAGTGATCTTTTTATGTGTCAGATATTAGGCAGTATTATTTTTCTCTACTAATGACAGGGAGGCATTATATTACTATGTTAAATCCTGAATGATTTAAACCTTTCTCTAGGAGTAACATTAAACACATTCTTTATTGTACCATGTTGAAATTACTTTGGATCGAGTTCAAAACTTCTGTGTTCACATCTACAACAGAGATACCACCATACAACTTACGCAGCTGACTGTAGAATGAAAAGTGCCCGTATAGTGCTTGAATAAGGTAGGCAGTAATAACAGGTAGTAAATAATTTAGTCCATTGTGGTTATAATACATTTTTTCCTTTACCAGTCATAAACTGCAAAAACTGCATTATACCTGTTACCATTTTAAATCTTAGTCTTTGCTTGGTATTTGTTGGGTACTATCATCTTTAAATATAAATAAAAATGGAATATTAACTGTAGAGTAATTTGGATGAATAAAATATTTCTATTACATACACATTGAACACAAACACAAATTTATTTTAGATTTCGGGGAAAATTAAATTATGAATGAATCTACAAGCTGCAGACAGTGTTATAGCTTAAGTAGGTCTTTGTATCCAACCTATAATTTTGTTCTGAGCTGCCTTGGTTGGTCTGTTTTCAAACTGACTAGAGTAGATCTGTGGTAATAGCTATTGAAATACCTATTTTAAAATGAAGTCATAGTGCTTTTTATAAATTTTGCAATTTTTAGATAAAGGTAGGGTTATGCAGGTGATTGGATTTTATAAACGGAACTTTTTTTTTTAAAAAAAGATGTGTCTATTTCTGTGATTTCTGTTGTTATTATTATTCGATTGTGTTTCTTTTTTATTTTTCTCCCAGGGCTTTCTCCTCTCTACCCACTCTCCCATATCTTTCTTGGTTTTTATGATGACCAAAAGATGCCTGTGTTTTGGATCAGGATGACTGCTTTTGATTTTGTATTTATTTATATTCTATGAAGCACTAAAAATCCACTTTTAGCTCCTTCTCTAGTCATGCCAAATAACCATGGGCATCCCTGTCTGGCACAGCAGAAGGCAACAAGAGGGTGGAGAAAAATATAGTTAACAGATTAAAAGGAAAAATTGTTATGTGAGAAAGAGATTCCTCTAGTTGTTCACTGCCACCTGCCTGAGATGCTGCTCGATAGCCCTTTTGAAACATGATTCTGGAGACAAGGAGAAGGCCACATGTCTGTGCAAACTGACAGCTTTTTCTTAACCTTTGTTTTTATGACTCTTGACCTTTCTTGAGACCTTACAACATTCTCTTCTTTTCTCACATTAGCATCCTTCTTCACTTCTTTATGTCTGAAACTTTCTTGAGGAAGTCTTCATTTCCCTAATTTCTGCCTGGGTATCTCTGAGAAAAAGAAGACATCAATTAAGGAATGATCTATACTATGGTAGAATTTATAAACAGAAGAGTAGTCATCCTTTAATATTTTCATTCATATCAAAGGGAATCATGGTACTGTAGGATTTTGTAGTTATTGCTACAGAGTGGTAAATAAAAATAAACACAATTTCTGCTCTTCTGTTGCTTAGAGTTTAATGCAGGAAGAAAGACATAAATAATTACAGAGATAAATATAATTCCAAATCGTGATGATTCTTGATATACAATACAAAGAGCTATTTAAGATTAAGAAAGGAGAGATGTGAATCTAATTTAGGTTATGAAGATGTGGGTCAAGGAAAATTTAAAAAAAAAATAGAATTTGGACATAAAATCTTGTTAGAAACTGAAACTTTTCATGTATTTTATAAAACTCAGATTGCATATGTGCTAATAGTCAAGCAACTGGTCCAAAAATGGAAAACATGAGAAAGGAGATAAAGAAAAGATCTAGCAATTCATTAACTACTAATAAATCATTAATTAACTAATATTTATTGTGCATTGCCTGTGCATTCCATGTGTCACAGAATAATTTGAACTGAACACTCCCGCTGGTTGAAAATCTTACTCTAAAACAAATAATAACATATAAATTGTTATAGGGACATATTGTACCTAAATTTGATTAAACTAAT
Organism: Galeopterus variegatus; assembly: GCF_000696425.1. Classification (NCBI taxonomy): domain Eukaryota; kingdom Metazoa; phylum Chordata; class Mammalia; order Dermoptera; family Cynocephalidae; genus Galeopterus; species Galeopterus variegatus. Next base: position 418,176 of record NW_007726828.1, read on the forward strand.
CAGCACATAATTGTTCAGAATATGCTAAACAAATATAAGGGGTCTTCAAAAAGTGCATGGAAAGATTTATATTATCTTTTAATTCCATCTTTCCGTAAACTTTTTGACATACCCTTGTATGTGGGTCTGCTGCCTTTGAGGGCATTCTCCACAGACTTAATTCATATGTATTGTGATGGCACAGAGAGCACAGTGTAGTTTGTGGGGCAAGTATCAGAGAATACATGTATGACAAGAGTATAGATTTATATACTTTATTATCACTTCTCCCAAGGATGAACAATTGTTTGAAGAAGAGTATTTATAAATTCATTTGTTTCTAAAAATTTTTGTTTAATAGAAATACATGACTGTTATAAAATTAGAAATAAGGACTAGAAAAGAAAAAAATATAATAAATCACTCAGAATCCTACCACTTATGGAACTATCATGCGACATTTATTTGGTGTGATTTTGTGAACATCTATTCATGTTATAAATATATACACTATACAAACATTTGTATTCTATTTTAAGGATACATTATAATATATTACTCTTCTATTATTGGATTTAAGATGTCTACTAATGATTTCATTAAGATAAATACTGAGAATGGAATTTTCCAGGTCTAAGGGTACACATGTTTCATAGTTTATATTATTTTTACAGTTTATTTCTTCTAAAAGATCAAATGAGCTGTAACCAGGGTAAGTTTGCATGTGTCCTTTTTCAGAATAACATTGTCAATACTAGTTACTAGTCTTCTTTTAATCTGCATGAATTTAATGGTCCAGTAAAATTAGTATGTTTAATCTTTGTTCTTTTTAACACATAAATACTATAATTATTTTTATTTACTAATACAGAAACTAGGCTGTAAGAGATCAAGTGACTTGCCCTAGATCACACATAGTGAAACTTGGATTTGGAACAGGTCTGCATTGTAGAGACAATGTTCTTAGCCACTCTGCTGCTTGTTAAATATTAATAGCTGGTTGACAGGTGTCTCCTTATCACACCTCAATTGTTCCTGTTTTTCACATGTTTATTCTTCCAAGTAAACTTTTTCTGTTCTCCCCACTTATCATCATCCTATACCCCCAAAAGAAATCTTATTAACTTTGGACTGGAATCTCATTGTCATAATCTCAGAGGTAAACCACACAGCAGAGGGCATCTGAAAATGTGTTCAGGTTGCTTAAATGAGATATGGTGAGCCCATGAGAAGTAGTTAGAGATCCTGGACATAGCTCTTCTAGTGCAGGGTTACCGGTTCCACTCTTAAAAACAATGTGAAGATCAAAGGCTCTCAGTTTGGGTACAAACCAGAGGTAGTGCAGGGGGGTATGATGGATAAAATACTACATCAGTAGAAGGAGTCTTAGGTTCTAGTTAACTAGTCTCCCATATTCCAGCTGGATGACCAGTCAAACTTACGCAGTCTCAGAATATACATTCTTTCATGATCTTTTTTGAGATTTCTAAGACTAAAATTTAGATGCGTATTTGAGGAGAGTTAGTGAGGAATATCGCAGCCAGGAAAAATCAGAAGACAGATTTTAAATTAATAGTGTACTATTATAACCCTTGTATCAAACTTTATCTTGATAATAAATGAGAAATTAATGGTAAACAGCTCTCCTAAGGGAAACCAGTCAGTTAGAAGAGAAACAACCCAGCCCAGCGGCCAAGTTACACCCAGCTGTTTCAATTAAGTTTCCTCGTGTCTAATGGCACATTTTAAAATGCCAGTACATCCAAAGAGACTTTGCCTGTTTGATCTTGTAGTTATTGTTTGGCTTCAGAGTGTCTGAAAAGTAGTAAAATCAATGGTAATATAATTTTAGCATGTTTTTAATGATTCATATAATTCAATAAATCACAGAGCACATAATGATTAGAAGTAGTTCATTTATTCAATCATTCTCAACACAGTGGAGTACCATCCTTCGACAAGACAGGGAAGTGAATAAAATCAAAACCTCAAACTCCAAATCCCTTTTACTGTTCATGGTAACACTTTATTATCATTTAAATTTTCTGTTAGAAAGATTTGGATTTAACAAGGCTTATTAACTGTAATACAATATAGTATAATTAGAGGAAAAATGGAAAATTCTTAAAAGGAAGTGAAATTCTCTTATGCTGAAAGCAGAGGCCTGACAGGAAATTTAGCCAAGAATTTATAAATGTTTAGATAGATATCAATGCATAAGTTATTTACTTTAAACATCTATTTCCCAATTTCAGTGTTCAATAGTGAATGTCCATTAAGCCCCTGCTTACATTTAAGACATTGTTCCAGTCTCTGGAATGAGAATGGTGAGTGTGAAACAGTCCCTGCCACACGGGAGTCACAGTCTAACAGGATTAAGCAAATAAATTCCCACTCTTTGACCTGCTGGTTACAGCCTCCAGGCCTGGGGCACCCGGAAGAGCACAGACCTAGAGTCGGCGGGAAAGGATATTTCATGAGTGTGCTGTCTCCAGCCTCTTCTTAGTGTTATTTGTTCTTCAGTTCATGTAATGATTACAGACACCCTCTGTGGAAGGTAGGCATTGTTGTCCCCATTTTAAAAATAAGGTGAGGTTCTAAAAAATAAATAAATTACCCAAGATCAGTCAGCTAATAAATGACAGATTCAAAGTTTGATTCTGATTCTCAGGGTTCTAACTCTGAAGTTCATGCTCTTTGCCCTACGTCACTCCCCTATTCCATACCAACCTGGCACTGGAGATGAAGCTGTGAACCAGATAGGCAGGGTCCTTGCCCTCATGAAACTTACAATCTAGAGGGTTGTATCTAACAGAGAAAAATGATTGCATAAATTTTTAATTGTTTCCAATTCCTTAATAAAATTTTAAATGATTATGCAGTGTTAGCATTTGAAGTAAAACTTTTCTTTTTTTTAACTTTAGTCTTCTCCCTTTACATAGAGAAGGGTGGCTCTCTCCTGCATTGAGAATGGTGAAGTAAATACACTATCTATAAACACACTGTGCTTTGGGATATATTGAAATCTCTGAATCCTTATGAACATGATATAAGTACATGTTACAAGTATGTGATCTTTGATTATTATTTTGCAAGTGCTCTGAAGCCAAATAATACCTATGATTGTAATAATTTTTATTTCTGTTTTTATTAATTGATAAGTGGTATGTAACTGTACTGAACTGAATTGGTATAGTTACAACCAGAAATAGTGAAACTTGAATGAGCTTATGCTGCCTGACTTGGGATGCATATTAGATTAACATTAGGGTTTTCTGATATTAAAAAATGTTTGTGTATTCTTATTGGTATTGGGATTAGGAAAAGCTACTTTTACTTATACAGGTACTTAGTATGTAACATTTCAAAAATGTATACAAATTTTCATTCATTAAATTCCCTTAAGAACATATGTTCCCTTAAAAACTTGTTTATTTTAATGAACAGATTTCAGAGAGCCATGGTATCTTAGTCCAGCCCCAAACCATACAGTACCCCTATAAGAAAGCACTGAATGAATACATTAATAATCATCTTGCCATCAAGCCTGTTACTAATATGCAACACATATGTACAACAAAAAGGACTAGTTCTGTAATCTAAATTTGGTGGAATTCTAGAGCTAATATCACTGATATTAAATTTATTTTTAATTTGTTTTAAGAAAGTTCTTGTAATGAAATATCTCTACAAACCTACAGAGAAATAGTTTGATCTATTTGGCTTTTTGAGGGCTATAGTAAAAGATTCAAATGCAGCAAAAATAAAACAAAACAAGCAAGCAAACACTTTAATTTTAAAGTATTTTATAGGAGATCAGAGCAGCTTATAGAAAAACCCAAATCTTAGTGTTATGACCTTTGCCGTATAGCTAATAAAACGTGTGACCTTAGATGATCACTTAGTAAACCTCCTTCCTCTATCAACACTTGTGTATAAGAATGCTAGTGTGAAGGCATGAGTTATTTTACAGAAGTAAATTTTCCAGTTGACTAAGTCTTGCACTTCCATGCACAACTTTTTAAGAAGAATCTTGAGAAAAGTCTTTCAAATGATATTACATATTTTTCTGAAAGTATATGTAGTGTATTAAATTAATTAGTACAATATTATCCTCACAAAGGAGCACTGTACCTCCTCATAAACTTACACCTGCACGTGTTTAATCCCGTACTTCTAAATCTTATAACAGAGAAAGGCAGTTTGCTCATTACAATTTTTAGGATAATCTCTTGAAAGATTACACCAAACATAACTTTTCCTTATGTTTGTTCATATTTGTATTGACGTTCACAAAAGTTATAGACTTCTCATAAAATTAAAATCAATATAAAATAAGACAGTAAAACACACATACATAAACAAACATACACATACGGGTAAAGGATTAAACATAATACAGGTGTCCAGCCACCTGAAGAGTCAGTGTTACTGAACTTGGTCATTCTAAGTTTTTAATTCTTTTTTGAAGCTGAATTAAAAAGAGAAATGATTTTGTCTTTTAAAGGGAGCAAGCACGTTTGTCTAAAGAGTTATATATTTTCTTCCAGCATGAAATCCCAAAAGGACTTTGTCTTGTGGAGCTTTTTGTTTGGTAGCAGTAGAATATATAGGTTAAGCTCAGGGATCAATAAACTTTTTCTATAAAGGACCAAATAGTAAATAGTTTAGGCCTTGTGGGCCATATGGTTTTTGTCCCACCTACTCAATCTTGCCATAGAAACATAAAAAGAGTCATAGACAATATGGAAATAAATAAACATTGGTGCATCCTGGTAAAACCCTTTTTTATGGACTTATTAAGTAGAATTTTATATATTTTCATGTGCCATAAAATATTATTTTTCTTTGATTTTTCAACTATTTAAAAATGCAAAATTTATTCTTAGCTCTCTGGGCATACAAATACAGGTGGTAGACCAGATCTGGCAGTTTGCTGAAATCTACTTAAGACTATTGGGTCTCTAGTCAAGTTGACAGATTTTTATGTTGTTTAAAATTGCAACATCACTGTCCTGAAAGTCTTTATTTACCTTCCCTGTTTTAGCTTTCTTCACAGAGCTTATCACAACCTGAAGTATTGTATGTATAGTTCACTAGTGTATTATTTGTTAATCATGTCCCTATTAGAATAAATATTCCATGTGGGCAGGGAGTTTTGCATCTTTTGTTCACTGCTGAATAATTAGCACCTAGCATAGTTCTTAGTAAATGATAGGTGATCAATAAATATTTATTTTATCAATTTATATAACTCTGGAGTTAAGAAGGACATATAAATTTGAAAGCCAGTACTATATAAAAGGCCATGAACACCTAGGTGTGATGACTGAAAATGACATTATAGCTAGGAAAGAGAAAAGAGCTTAAGATCAAGCTTTGATGTACCTCTATATTTAGATGTCAAGTAGATGAGAAAGGGCCAGAAAGAACACTCAGAGATGGCTGGTGATATTAGATTAAAAGCAGAATAATTTGATTTTATGGAAGCCAAGAGAGAAAATGAACAACTGTCTTGTAGTCTCCTAAAAGATTAACACAATAAAATGTGAAAAATTCCACTTGGATTTTACAACATGGAGGTTACTAGTAGGCTTGATAAAAGTAGATTTATTAGATTAGTAGAGATGGTTACACATTAGAATGAAGTAAGGAGTAGTGTGAAATAATTAAGACACTATTTTGTCATAGGGATGATCAAAATGACATATGATAATGGCACAAGATAATGATTCTAAAAATAACCCCAAACGTGTGGATATAATGTATATGACAGAGATGGGCAAATGTAGAATGCAGGTCTGTGGGAAAGGAGAGACCATTTAATAAGTGCTATTGAGATTAGTGGTTACCCATAGGGGAAAAAATTCAGTTTGATTTTTCCTTCATAACATATCAATCAATTCTAGACTTTAAGACTTAAATATTAAAACCAGTAGCTTTTTTTTACAGAAATATAAAAAATTATCCTAAAGTTCATATGGAACCACAAAGGACTCCAAATAGCCAAAGCAATTATGAGAAAAAATAACAAATCTGGAGACATCACACTTTCTGTTTTCAAAATATATTATGAAGCTTCAATAATTAAAAAAGACAGATAATCCAGTAAAACAGAATAGAGAGCCCAGAAATAAACCCATGCATATATGGTCAACTAATCTTTGACAAAAGCATGAAGAGTATGCAATGGAAAAAAAAGATAGTCTTTTCAATAAATGATGTAGGGAAAACTGGATATCACATTCAAAAAAATAAAATTGGACCCTTATCTTACACCATAAACAAAAATTAACTCAAAATAGTTTAAAGACTTAAATATAAGATGCAAAACTGTAAAACTGCTACAAAGAAAACATAGGGGAAAAGCTTGCTAATATTGACCTTGACAATGATTTCTTGGATATGACACCAAAAGCACAAGCAACAGAAGAAAAAGAGACAAGTGGGTGGGACTACATCAAACTAAAAAGTTTCTGCCCAACAAAACAACAATTAACAGAGTAAAAAGCAACCTATGGAATGGAAGTAAATATTTGCAAACTGTAGACCTGATAAGAGGTTAATATCCTAATTATTTAAGAACCTCCTTCAACTCAGTAGCAAAAACACAAATAACCCAATTAAAAAATTGGCAAAAGACTTGAATAGACATTTCTCCAAAGACATTAAAGTGACCCACAGGTATATTGAGTATGTGAAAATGTGCTCAACATCACTAATTATGAGGGAAATTTAAGTCAAAACCACAATGAGAAATTACCTCTTATCTGTTAGGATGGCTATTATTAAAAAAAAAAGATAAGTAATGGCAAAGATGTAGAGAAATTGGAACCCTTGTACACTGTTGGCAGGAATGTAAAATGATGTAGCTGCTATGGAAAACAGTATGGAGGTTCCACAAAACATTAAAAATAGAACTACCGTATGATTTAGCAATCTCACTTCTGTGTATTTATCCAAAAGAATTGAAATCAGGATCTCGAAGAGATTCATATTCATTGCAGCATTATTCACAATAGCCAAGATGTGAAAACAACCTAAATGCCCATTGATGGATAAATGGGTAAAGTAAATTTGGTAAATACATACAATGGTATATTAATTCATGTATAAAAAAGGAAATTCTGACATATGTAATCAATGTGGATGAACCTTGAAGACATTATGCTAAGTGAAATAAGCCAGTCACAGAAGGAGAGATACTGCATGATACCACTTATTTGAGGCATATAAAATAGTCAAAAACACAGAAATAGAATAGAATGGTCGTTGCCAGGGGCTGGGGGCATTGGAAAATGGAAAGCTGCTATTCAATGGGCATAAAATTTCAGTTATGCGAGATGATTACGTTCTATAGATCTGCTGTACAACATTGTGTCCATAACTTTTAATACTGTTTTGACCACCTAAAAATTTATTCAACGAGTAGCTCTTATGTTAAAAATTCTTACCACAATTAGAAAACAGAATGTATAGAAATTTTTTATGATTATATATTTCAAATTTCTTAAACATGATACAATTTGACTAGACAATAAAGAAAAAATTGATAAATTTAACTTTATTAAAATTAATCATTTATGTTCACCAAAATACATCACAAGAAAATTGAGAAAATAAACTACAGACTGAAAGAAGATATTGAAACATGTATAATCAGTAAAGTATTAGCATCCAGAATATATAAAGAATTCCTGAAAATCAGTAAAAATTATAGTTAACCTAATAGAAAAATAGGCAACAGATACAGACAGGCATTTCTCACAGGAAGTATAAAGGGTCAATGAACACACAAATACCAATATGCTTAACTTCACTGAAAAAGGAAATACAAATTAAAATTTTATTGCTGACCTCAGATTTCCATAGGAAAGTCATGGTGGACTAAATTTGCTCAGAAATATTTCCCCAAATATACGTATTAACAAGGAGAACAAATAAAATTGCCCTCAAACTAGAGCTACAGTTTAGAGAAGAGACAGAAGATATGTAAATTTTTATATTGAACTGGTCTGTGGGAAATACCTGTTTGAACCTACAAAGTAGGCTCTGGAACTCACCCAGAGTTGAGAGTCATAAGAGAATAACACAAAAGAAAGAGGAATGCTACATTAATCATGGTGAAGCACAGACAACAATTGTCAAGGTTCACTAGCAGAAAGAAGAATCCTATTCTAAATTAAAACCAAACCAAACCAAAACAAAAAACAAATGAGAACAGGACTGAGACCTGGTGGGTCAGAACACATGCCACTGTGCAGTCAGATGGCTTAGAGAGTGCTTAGGTTGAGAGAAAACAGTTTTGGAAAGGCTACATTTCTGGGGGGGAAAAAGCCTTGGAAGAGCAATGCTTTTCTTCGATGCTTAGTTGTGAAGGAGAAGAAGGAAGTATTTAAAGATAAGCGTTCTAATGGATAAGATATCAGAAGTCAAATCCAAATAGTACTCTTTGTTGAAAAAACTTCACTTACCTGTAGTGACAGAAAAGGATGTCCTTGAAAGAAATCTGGTAAGATAGAAAAAAATTCTCTCCCCACACATTTGTCCCCTTATCTCTTCTCCCTGCCTGCTCCCCGGCCCCCACAGAGAGGATCACCTACTGTTACTGTTTATGAAAAATACAGTACAAATAATCATAAGTAGGAAAAAGAGAATTCAAATAAAGATAGTGGAAAAGAAAGAAGAGAATAAAAATCAGACTTTTCAATCTGAAAGAATTGCCAACAAAAAGCAATGATGCAGAAAAATCATTGATATAACAACCAAATTAAGTTAAATATAATGAAACCAGCAAGTTAAGATATGAAAGAACTTCATGAATAAGAAATCTAAAAAAACAGTATGGAAATAGAAATATAGGGGGCTGACAAAAATCAGAAAATAAATAAAATAAAAAGGAAAAATAATCTTAGAGAAAATTATGTTAAGTGAAATAAGCCAGACACAGAAAGAGAAACACTGCATGTCCTTGCTTATGTGTGGGAGCTAATAAAAAAGAAAGAAAGAAACAAATAAATAAAAAAGAAAGAAAGATATAACAATCACAATAATACATTGAAGTTTTAAGAGAAGAAAACAGATCTGAGGTTACCAGAGGTGGGACTAGGGGAGGGGAGAAAGGGAGGAATTAGAAAAGGGCCATGAAAATTGATGACATTGTATAATGAAGTATATAATAATTATCCTGATTTGATCACCACATATTGCACCCAGGTTTTGATATTCAGTGCTGTATCCCACAGGTATGTACAATCAACTGTGCTCCAATAATAAACAGATAAATTAAAAAAAAATCTCATAAAAGAAGACTAAATTACAAGGTGTTTACATTCTATATTCTATTATATAAGGAGCATAAAAACAAATATGGAGGATTAAATGAAAAGTTTTAAAAAATTAACAAAACTGAAGTATAGAAAGATGTATAAAGAGTACAAACATGTAATAGAGAAGACAGGCATAAAGATCCAATGTATGTATAATTGGTACCCATCAAAACATGAAATACAACAGAAATTATCTTTAAAGCACAATTCAGGAAAGCATTTCTGAAATGAAAAAAAAATCTCCAAACTACATACCTGGCTCATTGTATACTTAGAAAAAACAAACCTGTTATAATCAACACCAAGGTATGTCCTACAAGAACTATTTGATTTTAAAGAATCATAAGATTCAAACAAAATGACCTGGCCATTTACAAAGTAAAGAATATCAGGTTGACATCAGACTTCTTGATAGCATGATGCAAAGGAAAACAATAGTAGAGCAACATTTTCTGAATCCTCGAGAAAGCTGTCCTTTAAGTATAAAGTCTATAGAAAATACATTAAAATATTAATGATCTCAGAGAATATCGTACTCATTAGCTCCTCCTGATGATTGTATAGTGATAGTGCTTCTCAAACTTTAATATGCATGCGAATTGCCAGTAGATTTTGTTAAAATTTAGATCTATTACTCTAGAGTGAGAATTAAGAATCTGCATTTCTAACGAGCTCTAAGGTGATGCCATTGCTACTGGTTCACAAACCATACTTGGGTGGCAAGGTAAGAAAGTGGGTCAGCCAACATATTATTGAGGAAACATTGGTAAAGAGTCTGGTGGTAAGCACTGAATATACTTGTAGATCTAAGTAAAAAATATGGTGAAGGTGAAATATAAATGCTCTGACAAAATATGCATAGATATAGCAAAATTATCAAAAAAGAGGGAGGTAAGAGAGATATGTAGAAAATAAAGTTTATTTTCCAAATAGCTTTAGAAACCTTAGTAAGGAAGTAGGATTAAGGGTTATATATAGGTAAAGAGTGGGACCCAAAACACCAAAAGTTCTAAATAACATAAAAAATAAATTACAAGACAAACTTTTTTAAAGCAAAAAAACAGAACTAATAACCAAAAAGATCAAATTATAATAGTTATATGTATGTATACTAACACATAGTAAACATAAGGTAAAGTGATAAGACAGAGCTTAACCCAAACATACCAGTTAAGCTTAACTCACCTATTAGAAGAAAAATATTTTCAGATTGTCTTACAAATGAAAATCCAAATAAATGTTAACACAAAAAGACACATCTAAAAGAAACAACAAAAAGAGTTGAACGTAAAAAAGAGACGGGTAAAGGTACACCAGGCAAGTGAAATAAAGAAGGAAATTTAGCAAAACACATTTAACCAGATAAAGATAGTGACTCACAATAAGTCTATATGATTTATTAAAATATATCTGACAGGTAACTTAGCTGCAATTTTAAAAAATATAAGCCACAGAAGTCACAAAAAGAACTTAAAAAGCACGCAAATAATAAGACACTTTAACACATCACTTTCAGTCAGGTGAACAAAAATAAGAGTGGGTGTAGGTTACTTAAACAATAAAAGCAATAAAGTAGAGCTTATTGACAGAGATCCGAATTTGTATCTTGATAATATAGAGTACAACTTACTTTTAAATGGGTCTGGAAAATTAAAAAAAAATTAACTGTAAATCAGATTATGAAGACAACCTCAAAAATTTAATTAAGCAAACAAATGTGAACATGTTTTCTGATCATAGTGGAAAAGAAAAAAAGGAAAGCAGGAAGAGAGAGAGGTAGTGAAGAAGGGAGAGAATGAGAGAGAGAGAGAGAGAGAGAGAGAGAGAGAGAGAGAGAGAGAGAGAGAAGGAAAGGCAAAAAAGAAAGAAAGACGAAGGAAAGAAGAGAGAGTTTTCCAACTGAAATACAGACTATATTGAAAAGCAGTGCCTGATCACTATGTGGATATGTGGATTATCTATGGCTCTGTTTTAATTGCCTATTTTTTCTCTTGGTCCTGTCTCTTGGTTTGTCTGCTAAATTTTTAATAAATGCTGGGTATCAAAAATTGTAGTGATTATGGAAATTTTTAACTTCCTCCAGAGAGACTTTTCTTTGCCATCTGAAAGGCGGAGTAGGAATAAGTCAGGTTAATGTAATCAGAAATTTAGGTGATTTGTGGCTTTTAAAAAGGTTTTTGAAATACCAACCGAACTATTCCAGTTTGCTCTTAACTGTTTAGCAATCTCATCTGAAATTTTGTTTACTAATGCCCCTCTGTCTTCATAGGCCCGGGACTCCAAATTTTATCTTAGCACAGTAAAATTTCTATAAGCTCTGCTTAGTTTCATCACCTTTTGGCTTATAGTGCTTAAGAATTAGCAAATGCCTTTAGGGGAAAACCAGCTCAGACTCTTGCCCATGTCTCTGGGCTTTCCTTCTCTTCAAGATCCTGTGATCTCACATACCACTTGTCTTGGTAGCCCTGAACTGCTGTAATTTTTACACGGTGTCTCAAACTTTTGCCTCCATACCTGTAATTAGTAAATACAGTCATGTGCTGCCCAATGACCTTTCAGTCAACAATGAACTGCACATATGATGGTGGTCCAATAAGTTATAATGGAGCTGAAAATTCCTATTGCCTAGTGATGTTGTAACCGACTTAAAGTCGTAGTGCAACACATTGTTCATTTTTGTGGTGGTGCTGGTGTAAACAAACCATTGTGTAAAAATCTAGCACATGCAATTATGAACGGTAAATAATACTTGATAATGATAGAAACCAACTATGTTATTGGTTTGTGCATTTCCTATACTATATATTTTATTGTTATTTTAGAGTGTACTCCTACTCACTTAAAAAAAGAAGTTTACTGTAAGACAGTATGTTAGGTTATGCCAGCAACAATTTCCTGTCATACATCTTGTGTTTCCTGCATCTCTTGATTGCATTATTTTTTCCTGTGCTCAATTTCTCACTTTGTTCATTATGGCCCCTAAGAGTACAAAATCCACTGCTAATGTTACCAGTAAGAGACCATATACCATATAGCCTAGGTGTGTAGTAGGCTATATCATCTAGGTTTGTATAAGAACACTCTATGATGTTCATACAGTGACGAAATCACCTAACATTTCTCAAAAAGTATCCCTGTTTTTAAGTGACATGTGACTATATATTCTATAGGGAAAAAGTGAAATAGAACTTTGGGCTCACCTTGATGAATTTTTCTTCTCTTTGAGATTGCTCAAGTCTTGGTTGTCTTTCTAGCTGGTGTTTTCAGAAGGCTTTTTGGCTTTTTGTTTGTTTTTGTATTTTATCAAGCTTTATAGTTGTTCTCAGTGGGAAGATTGATCTGCTGCAAGGGAGCAACTCATCAAGCTAGAAGAAATTCAGTTTCTATTGTCTTTAAATAAAATATGAGAGAAAGTAATCAGCTGAGATTTAAAGGTTAGAGTCAGGATGGGAATGTTGAAGAAAGGGGAGAGTATATGAAATAGTCATATTGACAAGTGGGAGTGTGTAAATGTCAGGAAGACATAGTGGAAATTCTAGATATTGATGAGTGCCCATTTTACGTTTATATTCATTATTTTTAAAGGAATTTAACCAGGAGAGTGACACAGTTTTGTATTTTTATTTTTTATCGTATTTTATGTTTTTATGCCTGGCTGATACAGGGATTGAGCCCTGGACCTCGGTGTTATCAGCACCGTGCTCTAACTAGCTGAGCTAACTAGCCAACCCATATTCATCATTTTAAAGTGGAACCATTTAGCAGAATTGTGTGATATTATGTAGCCAGAGATGGAGTTTTCATAGATAATGTAATGGAGGAAGAATGATACAAAGCATTTACAGTGCTGGCAGTAGGAATCTGTGGTGGACAGAAAGTGAAGACAGAAGGGGTTAAATGGATAGTGGGAAAGTTTTGGAATGGTCAATGGTTTGGAGATCTTAATAAAGTTAATGAACTGCTGCTAACAGAGAGTGTGCATAAATTTGACTTCTGGGTATTTAGAGGTATTTACTTCCCCAATGACTACATTATTCACACTACGAGTCTCTGGGTGTTCTAATAAGATGCAGTATGACAATCTGTACCTTGTGTCACAGGGGAATATATGAGCTTTCTGATTCAGTCACTCTGAAGTAGAAAAACTTTTGAGAAGAGGTAAGCTAAGTGCAGAAAACAATTGCATTTATTATGGGAGTGAGTAGGATAAGATCAAGGGTCCATACGAGGAGCAGAAAGGGTATCAAAAGATTAGGAAAGTGGTGGTGAGGGATGGTGGTCATGCTGCTATAAACTGATAAGAGTGTTGTCATGGAGGGTGGGCTCTGCAAACGGGGCCAGGGTCCCAATCTGAGCATCTTTCAGGAAATGTTTCCAAAAGGGTGAGGTGGAATTGTGCGAGCCATATGGGATAGCATTCTGAATTAGACCAAGGGTCTATATTCAAGTGTGCCTCCATCCACAAACTGATCTGGGATAAATTTCTCTTGGTTGTCTCTTTATCCAAAAGCAATGCTGTGTTATAGAAAGAGCAAGAGGACTTTAAGTCACCTAGACCATGGATCTGTTATTAACCTTTGTAAAATAGTGATAATAGTACCTGCACTGGACATTTTTAAAATAAGAATTAAATTGTCAGCAACACTTTCACTTTATTCCAATGTCTGAACCAATTGTATCTTAAAAAAACAACATTGAAATCCCTCTTGAGCTGTGTTTGAACCTTGAAAGGGAGAAATTTGGTCTGCTACTCCATTAAAATACCAGATACTGTGATTTCAGGAATAAATATAATGCTGCTGACCACCCTAGGGAAGATACCTTTTAAGTTACTCATACCTCATTGATAAAGCAGCATAGTTATTTATTTGTTAAAATATCTAACTCAACCAATAAACTAGAAGCTTCTGGAGGTAGTGGCTAAATGTATATAGTCTTTATCCAAGAAACATAGCATACTTCTGATATTTATAGTTGACCAATGAATGAATGAATGAATCAATCAATCAATCAATGAGCAAATGAAATAGAAAATAACAATAGAATTGTTTTGGAATACTTTGAAAACTTCTGTGAACTTAGCTGTGGAAGGAATTATTTCATTTTTTTGATACGTCCTCAGTTTGTTAGGTTACATAAAATTTGCAAACCTAATATAAATAAAGGATTAATTAAAGGGAAATAATAGTATATAGATTTTGTTCAGGCATGTAACATCACCAATGGCCCAACTCTTTGTCTAAATGAAATTTTAAATACAGTTTCATAGTGTTCTGGGCATTTGAGAAGACAAAACTAGAAATATATTATGGAGGACTCTGATACAAATTGCAGGCTTGTAAATTGATTTCCCAGAGAACTTTTTTGGGCTAAATCCCTTGGCTTTGTGTGAGAGGCTAATGACTCAGGTCAGAAGTTTGACATTTGGTCTCTCATGGAGCAGAGGGATGGACTGCAGTTGTCCCTGGTTAGATTCAGCTAATCTTCCTACCCAGCTGGTACAAGTAAATACAGGACATACAGATGCTACTGAGGGGCTTTCTCAGGGGTTTTGGCTTTATGCAAAGTAAAACTTCATAAAAGTATGATGATTGTACTATATGCAATACCCTGCTGTTAGTTAATATTCCAGGGTCTCTGGTTGGTTGGAGGGCTATTTATCCCTTCCTCAAAAGCTTCCAAATGCAAAACTTTCAGCTTTTTTTTTTAAACCACCAAACAAAAAAGCCCCTTTTTATTTTGAGATAATTGTAGATTTACGTGCAGTTGTAAGAAATAATACAAAGAGACTCTATATACCATTCCCGCAGTTTCCCCCAGTGGTAATATCTTATATAAGTAGTATAAGATCATAACCAGGAAACCGACATTGACAGAAATCATTAACCTTATTCAGATTCAACAGTTTTACCTGTTCTCTCTCTCTCTCTCTCGTCATTGATGTCCAATTTATTTAGTGCCATTTGTTGAAAGACTATCTTTCCTCTGTTCAATTGCTTTTGCACTTTTGTAAAAAATCAGTTGGGCGTATTTGTGTGGGTCTATTTCTGGGCTTTCTATTCTGTTCCATCCATCTATGTGTCTATAGATGCCACACTGTCTTGAGCACTATGGCTGTATGGTATGCCGTAACATTAACATTGAGTAGAGTGATTCCTTTTACTTTGTTCCTTTTTCAGCAGTCTTATTAGCTATTCTAGGTTTTGTGCCTTAACATATGAATTTTAGAATAAGCATATCTATATCTATAAAAAAATCCTTTATGGGCTTTTGATAAGAATTGCATTAAACTTACAGATCAATTTAGGGAGAATTCACATATTATGTTGGGTCTTCCAATTCATTAACACAGTATATATCTCTCCATTAATTTAGGGGTTCTTTGATTTCTGTCATAGCACTTCATAATTTTCAGGATACAGATCCTGTCTATGTTTTGTTAGATTTATACCTAAGTATTTCATCTTCTTTGGAGCCACTGTAAATGGCATTGTGTTTTTAATTTTTGTTATCATGTTTATTACTGTGTTTTTGCTTTTTGAATACTTCTTTGGTATCAGGCTGTCATCTATAGGTTTTTTTTTTTTTTACAGTCAGCACACTCACCTCCAGCAAAATTTCTATCAATCTGCTGTCTCTGATCTGCCATGGGGAGAAATGAGATCATGCTTGCAGGATTTGGGGCTCTGGTAGGCTTCTGTGAGGCACTAAGTGATGATGTCTGGAGGGCCTCTGTTACAATGTAAATCCTATACTCTCTGTGACATTCTTTTATCCTACTCATGGATATTTTCATTTACTCTGGTATTTATGGTTATTTTCTGGATGATGAAAATTTTGACAAGTTTGATTTCTGCATAAGTATTGTTACTGACACATACTGACAATAGTGTCTAGTTTCTCAGCTCTAAAGACATGAGTTGCAAATATCAATGTAAATAATATGTAAAATAAAATTCAAGTTAGTGTTTATTTCCCCAAAGCCCCTTTAAATAATGTCAACATAATATGCTATTTCAAAAAGATGATAATTTGGCATCTAGATGTTGTAGAATACTAATGAGTTTTAAAGGCATTTCTTAAACTTAAAAAAATATTTCCCCTGTGCTACTCAATGGGCTCATGCAAATAAGGAAAGTTGTCTAATTCCCTAAAAACATTATACCATTTTATTTATTCTTGAAAAAGAATTTATTGTACTTGTTTATGGGGTATTAAATTATATTTCAATACATTGTACAATGAGTGATGGTCAAATCAGGGTGTTTGGCATATTTATCATTGCAAAATGTATCATTTCTTTGTGATGAGAACATTTGAGCCCCTCGTTTTAGTCACCATGACAGTATATATATGTTACTAAGTAAACAATTAAATAACTAGCAGTGTTCACTGTTCTGTTTTTAGGTCTTATCAACAGTGTTGATACAAACTTAATTAAGATAGTAGACCATATATTTAGTGATAGAAATTCATTGAGATGTACCAGTTATTTAAGAAAAGCTGCTTTCACCACACAAAGTAAAGAAAAGCTTTCACCACACAAAGTGAAGGTTTCTCAATCATAAGGATAATTAAATAATTGTAAAATGGCCTAGTTTTTACTTTGTTCCGGCCTGTGTAGACCAGCTCACTGTTTCTGGAACATTCCCTACTTATACCCTCCTCTGAGCTTCTCTCTATTATTTTCTCTGAAGTTGGCTTTCCTTGTAACATGGACTAACAGTTTGCTTGTCTTCCTGGTGAACTAGGCAAGAAACCTGCAAGCAGAAACTGTTTGGAGTTATTTTAAATGCAGCCTCCTGTGTATGTTTCACATATAATAGACACTCTATACCAGGATGACATAATTTTTGAATAAAATTAGGTACTCATGGCTCTTGAGATATTCTGTTCTACAGATGGTGTAACTTAGTCTTGACCAAATTTGCCTAATGTCAATATTTTTAGTGATTGGAGAATGTGACAGCAATGATTCTTCATATAGTATTTTATCATAGAAAGGTATACACACATACATCCATAAAGTATACAAATCATAGGTGTATAGATCAATATATTTTTATGTGTGTATATACCTTGCAACTGCTACCAGGATCAATATAAAGGGAAAAAAATTTTTTTGTGATCTCTGAAGGCTCCCCCATGCCTTGCCCAGGCAATTACTTTCCATCCCCCTGAAGTAACCACTGTTTTAAAAATTGAGATATAATTCACATATCATAAAATTCATCACTTAAAAGTGTATGATTTAGTGGTTTTTAGTATATTCACAAGGTTGTACAACCATCACCACTATCTAATTCCAGAACATTTTCATCACTCCCCAAATAAATCCCATCTCCATTAGCAGTTTCTTTCTATAGCTCTCCCCTGAGCCCCTGACAACCACTAATATATTTTCTGCCTCTACAGATTTACCTATTTTGAACATTTCATATAAGTGGAATCATATAATATGTGGTCCTTTGTGATTGGCTTCTTTCACTTAGCATGTTTTCAAGGGTCATTCATGTTGTGGCGTGTATCAGAACTTCATTCCTTTTTATGTCTGAATAATATTCTGTTGTGTAGATTTCCTACATTTTGTTTTCCCATTCATCAGTTGGTAGGCATATGAGTTGTTTCCTGTAACCACTATTTTGACATTGAGCTTCATATAAGTGGAATCATATAGTATGTGTATAGTATTCAATTGTGTGAATATACCAAGGGTTATTTTTCATTCTATGGCTGTTGGACATTAGGGTTGGTTCTAATTTTTGGATATTATGAATAGAAATATTATGAAATTCTTGTACATCTTTTAAAGAACATGTCCACACACTTCTCTAGTGCATACATCTAGGAGGGAAATTGATGAGTTATAGTACTAGTAGATATTTAGTTTTATTGAAAGGTACCAAGGAGCTTTGAAAAGTGCTTGTATCATTTGACATTTCCACTTGACTACATGAGAGCTCCAGTTGCTTCACATGTTCCCCAAGATATTGTCAGCCTTTTACATATTAGTCATTGTGGTATGTATGTAATAGTATTGTATTGTGGTTTTAATTTGCAATTTTTTAATATTTAATATAGTCTTAGCACTTTTTGACAGTTTTTTTTTTTTTTTGTCTTTTTCCGTGTCTGGCAACGGATCGCAGCCCTCAGTGTTGCCCCCGTACCGGACCGGGGACCGGCAATGGGATCGCAACCCTCGGTATTGCTCCCGTGCCTCGCTCAGCCAGTGAGCGGGAACCAGTCTGTATGTGGGATCCGAACCCTCGGGTGGGAGCGCCGCCACGCTTCCCAAGCGGCGCACTTATCCAGTGCGCCACCGGGCCGGCCCCAGTTTTTTAAGAGTAATTTTATTTTATATTTTTAATTTTTCAGCTTTATTGAGATATAACTGACAAAAAATTGTATGTATTCAAGGTGTGCAATGTGATGTTTTGATATATGTAGACATTGTGGAATGATTACAATAATAAACAGATCCATCACCTCACATAGTTAACTTTGTTTTGTGTGTGTGCGGTGATAATACTGAAGATTACTCTCTTGGCAAATTTCAAGTATGCAATACATTATTAACTCAGTCACCAAGCTGTACATTAGGTCTTCAGAATTTATTTATCTTACAGCTGCAATTTATATCTTTTGACCAACCTCTTCTCATTTCCTCGACCCCCCAGCTTTTGGTAGCTGCCGTATTATTGTCTGATTTTATGAGTTTGATATTTTTAGATTTCACTGATTAGTGAGATCATGCAGTATTTGTCTTTCTTTGTCTTGCTTATTTCACTTAGTACAATGTTCTCAAGATTCATTCCAGGTTGTTATAAATGACAAGATTTCCTGCTTTTTAAAGGCTGAATAATAATCCATTATATGTATGTATACATCTCAACAAAATCAGAAAAACAATGCAGGAACAAAATGAGAAGTTCAATAAAGAGATAGAAATCATAAAAAACAACCAAAAAGAAATTTTGTACTTGAATAATACAATGAATGAAGTGAAAAGCATGATAGAGAACATCAGCAGTGGACTTGATCCAACAGAAGAGGAAGTCTGTGAACTCAAAGACAGGTCATTTGTGAATATCCAGTCACAGGAGATAAAAACAAAAACTGAAAAAGAGTGAAGAAAGCCTATGAGACTATGGGACACCATCAAATGAACCAATATACACCATCAAAAATCAAAGACAGAGGACATTATGCTAAGTGAAATAAGCCAGACACAGAAAGAAAAATACTGCACGATCTCAGTTATATGTGGAATCTAAAAAATAAGAGTAAAATACATGAAGATAGAGAATAAGCAGTGGTTACCAGGGGTAGAGAAGTGGAGGGGAGAGGAAATGAGAAGAAGTAGATCAAAGGATACAGAGTTGCAGATATGAAGGATGAACAATTCTAGCAATCTACTGAACAATATGAAGACTATAGTTAATAATATTGTATAATGTTCAGGATTTTGCTAAAAGAGTAGATTTTAAGTGCTCTTGCCCCCTACCCCCCACAAAGGGTAACTATGGGAGATGGTTGATAATTTCCTTGATTACAATAAACACTTTACTATGTGTATGTATGTCAAAACATCATGTTGTACACTGTAAATATATACCAAAAAAAAAAAAGAGAGAGAATTTTGAAAGCAGCATGAATAAAGAGATTCCTCACATGAAGGCAACCTGTATGAGGCTTTCAGCAGATCAGCAGAAACTTTGCATGCCGGGAGAGAGTAGAACGATCATATTTAAAGTACTGAAAATACAATGACCAACCAAGAATATTTTACCCCTGAAAAGCCATTGTTCAGAAATGAAGAAGAGATAAAGAATTTCCTGGACTTTGTAAAATCTTATTGGCCATTTATATAATATGTTTTGTGACCTGTTTAAGTCTTGGGCCTTTTATAAAAATTGTATTGTCTGACTTTTTGCTGTTGATTTTTAAGAGTTTTTCATATATCTTGGATATGACTCCTTTTTAGGAATTATGTATTACAAATATCTTCTTTCAGCCTTATTTTCTTAACTTTTAAAATTATATTTACTGTACATGTTATATGTTTATTATATGTATTATATATAGCCTATATATTGTTTCCTATATTTTATTTATGCATGAATTACTGCCATAGAAAATTATAGGAAGCGTTCAAGGGTACTTCAAAAAATTCATGGAAAAATAGAATTAAAAGACAATGTGAATTTTTCCACAAAATTTTTGAAGTACCCTCATACTTGTGCATATAAATATTCAAATAACTATACTCTTTCATTTATTACAGCAGTCCCAAAGAGCTAAATTCCTGAGGAAAACTTTCCTGATAGTGTAGAGTTTAATTTATCAGAAAGCTCAGTCAAATATTTCTGTTGTATTTTGACTTTAAGTAATAACATAACAGGCTTTACTCAATAAAAATATATTGATCAGTGTCTACTCTGTTAAATGTCAGGTTATTGGGTGACTGAGGGGATGAACTTGTGCTCTTTGAAAGTTTTCTGATTTTACAGTACATAGTCATTTTACACATACACACACTAATGTGTGTGTGTGTATGTATATATATATATATATATATATATATATATATATATATATATATCATATCCATAATCCATATGAGTGTTAGTTTGTGAAAATGCTTTTTGACTTCAGTTTCTCAAATGTTGGTATTTTGTTTTATCTCATTTAGTTTTTCTTCTATTTAATAATTTATCAATTTTTTTAAGGTAAGTTAACTTTCTGGCTGTTATTTTATATATACTTGATTTTTTAATCTATATATACACACACAATGTGCATGTATATGTGTATATACACATATATGTGAATATATATTGTATACATATATATGTATATGCAAAATATATACATACAAATATATATATATATTCTTTTATACAATCAGATCTCAATTTTGGGGGGGAATTTGGTAAATGTAAAAAAAAAAACTAACCCACGTATCTTTTCCTTTATTTACTACTCTGTGGTCTTTTTTGACTACCTTTACTTTCTGTAGTTGGTGGTGATGTGTGTGTGTGTGTATCTTAAATTGTAAAAAGAATTTTGAGAGACAGCTGATGCATATTTTTAGGAATTTCAGTTTGCTCTTTCTATTGGTAAAATAGTGGGTTTAGATATAAGCTTTCATAATTGCAACCATTCTAGAAATCATTGTCACATTGATTTGGCAGTTCTAATTTGTTTCACTCATTTTTTTCTTTAGTTAATACTTGTTTAAGAGGTAACTTTTTAAAAAAAGATAATTTATTATATGTACATGTGGGGTACAACATTGATTTTCAATAATTGTGTACAATGTGTGATGGTTAGATCGGGATAGTTAGCTTATTCATCATTACACTATACAATCATTCTTTGTGTCTGTTGACCAATTCCTCATTAGCCTCCCCCCCCTCCCTCTCCCTTCCTCTTTTCCATCTCTTATAACCATGGTTCTTTTCTTTCTCTCTAAAAGTTCAGCATATTACTGTGATTGTTGTTTCTTTCTTTCTCTCTGCATTTCTCTTTAGTGTTTATTTGTTTATTTATGGATTCAGGTCCAAGTTATGAGTGAGAACATGTGATGTTCTCTTTCTGTACCTGGGTTGTTTCACTTAGGATAATTTTCTCCAGGCTCATCCAAGTTGCTGCAAATGGTAGAATTTCATTCTTTTTTTATGGCTGAATATTATTCCATTGTGTATATTTACCACAATTTCCTTATTCAGTCATCCATCGATGGATATTTAGGTTAGTTCCATTGCCTGGCTATTGTAAATAGAGCTGCAATAAATGTGGGAGTGCAGGTATCCCTTTGGCCTGATGATTTCCAATCCTCTGGAAATATCCCCAGTAGTGGGATTGCTGGATCATATGGTAGCTCTCTATCTGTAGTACTAATTTACAGTCCCACCAACAGTGCAGAAGGGTTCCTCTTTCTCCACATCCTCACCAGCATTTGTTATTCTCTGTCTTTTTTATAAAAGCCAGTCCGATTGGGGTAAGGTGATATCTCAAACTGGGTTTGATTTGCATTTCCCTGATGATTTAGTGATGTTGAACATTTTTTTGTGTACCTGTTGGCCATTTGTATGTTTTCCTTTGACAAGGTACTCAAATAATTGACAAATAAAAATTGTATATATTTAAGGTGTACAATGTAATGGTTTGATATATGGATACATTGTAAAATGGTTACCACAATTAAACTAATTAACATATTCATTACCTTACATAGTTACCTTCTATTTTTTTGTGGTAAGAATATTTAAATATTCTTTTTGGAACTAAACTTTTCAAAGTAAACTTTTAAAATGGAAATATTACATAATACTGAAAAGTGAACAAATTATACTATAAATGAACAGCTTGATACATTTTCACGAGGTGAATACACATGTGTACTCACCACCCCAAATCGCAAACAAAACCCCAGAAGTCCTCCTCCCATTTCTTCTCCAGACATTAACCAACTCTGCCCCCAAAGAGTAACTTATATCTTGACTTACAGCACCATAAATTGTTTTTGCCAGTTTTTGGATTTCATATAAATGTAATTATGTATACTCTTTTGTGTCATGGTTTTTTTCAGTCAACATTATCTTATTGAAATCCATCTATTTATGTTATGTATAGTTGTTATTTTTTTCATTCTCATTGCTGAATAGCAGTTCATTGTGTGAATACGCCACAATATACTTATCTATTCAAATTTTTATGGATCTTTGTGTAATTTTCAGCTTGGGGCTATTATGAATAGTGCTGCTATAAACACACTAGTTCATGTGGTTTGGTGCACACACACACACACACACACACACACACACACACATAAATGTTTCTGTTGTGCATATACCTGGAAGTGGAATTGTTAGGTCTAAGGATATACACATGTTCAATTTTATCAATATAGACAGATAATTTTCTGAAGCAGTGGTTCCAATTTATTCCCATTCATGGCAAATGAAGGGAGCTCATTCTTTTGAAGAAGCTAGTAACATCTCTTGTCATAGTTGATGTGTTAGTCCATTTTCTGTTGCTTACAACCCAATATATGAAACTGGGCAATTTACAAGAAAATAAAATTTATTTTTTACAGTTTTGGATACTGGAAAGTCCAAGGTCCAGGGAACACATCTGGTGAGGGTTCTCTTTTTGGTGGGGAATTTCTACAGAGTCCCTTGGCATGCAGGCAATCATATGGCGAGTATGGCAGAGATCTTTCATGTGATCTCCTTATAAATCCACAAGCCCAGACTCATAACTCATTAGTATATGAATGGATTAATCCATTCACAAGGGCACAGTCCTCACCATCCAATCATCTCTTAATGGCCCCACCTTTCAAATATCATAATCTGATTTCCCACACGCTTAACACTGTTACAATGGAGACCGAGTTACCATACTTGAAGTTTTGGGGAATACGTTTGACCCACAGCAGGTGACTTTAAAAAGATCATGGCCAGGGCCCACCCCGTGGCTTACTCGGGAGAGTGCAGCGCTGGGAGTGCAGCGGTGCTCCTGCCGCAGGTTCGGATCCTATATAGGGATGGCCGGCGCTCAGAGTGATCCCCTTACCGGTCACAAAGAAAAAAGAAAAAAAAAGATCATGGCCAGTAGGAAAATATTGTTTCTATTGTATTAATCAAATACATTAAAAATATATTTCTAATTTTATAAAATTCTTATTTAGTTAAATATCTGCACATAGAAAAAGTACAGAGATGAGATTAAGAATAGAGCTCAACAGAAACCCTAAATTTCATTAGAGCCCTAACTCTGGACGGTTAATGGCCCCAAACATTTGCAGCTTCAACAAGTCAAAAAAATGGTAACAACTGTTATTTGTTTTCAATGCTCACTTTACCGCAAAGCCAAGATCATGAAAAACCTGGTACAACTAGTTCCCTATATTTTGGACACAAAAACCTTAGGTCTCATTTTTGTATATGAAACCTATTCACAGGAAATTTATTTCTAAAGCAAAACCAATGAATTTTAACCTATAATCCTTCACTAGATATATCATTCTTCTGTAGTTAAACTTGACCTTTTATTGTTAAATAATGGAAGTTAATTTGCTTTTGGTTTTTTCATTACATTGTTCCTGGAGTAATTCCTTGGAGGTTTTGACACCCCCGGAGATTGGCAGATTAGCATCCAGATTGTCTGCATGACTGCCAGGTTATGTTATACTTTTTTTTAAAAATTATTTTTAATAAAGGTGAGCTTTCTTTTCTTCCCGTAAAATGAATGAGAATTAAATTCCTGTGAAGAGCTTCACTCATTTATTCACAGCCTTTGAGCTTCTCATTCCCAGGAAGAATTGTAAAAGTGTTTTATGTGCAAATGTCACTTGCTTGAGTCCTTCCACTGATTTTCACTAATTTATTACCAATTCAATTAAATTTGTGAGGAGAACTTCATTAGCTGTGCATAGCTTACTTGTGTCAAAAGAAAGAAGGATTTTGAAGAATGTCAGGGGTAGCTTCAATGCATAGCAAAATGTCATTAATGCATTTATTCCTTTGTCCTAAGAAAGAAAATAAGTGATTGTTTTTACTTATCAATTATTAAAAATAGTTGACACTGTATTACTCCTGATGGAGGATTTTATAGATAATCAATAAAATAATTTGTCTCAGAGCAGTAAGAAACCTCAAGAAGAAGCCTTATTTAGTTCATTACTTCAGGCACTTAAGGTAGAGTTATCTTCATTATCCCCATTTGCACATTGGAAGTTTGTTATGGATTGATTTATAGTGATCAGTCTGTGATCATTGAACTAGGGGGTAGTGGTAGTAGGCTAACTCTACTAGGACTAAAGCTCTCCAGACTTCTGCCTCAGTATACTATACAATTCTGTTTTCATTTTAGGTGAAATTGCCCTTTCTCTTTCAAATATATATATATAAACATTTAAGAGGGAGATTATTAAGAACATGTAAGACACTTAAACATAGCTGGTTAGAGTGTAATTCAGTACACCTTTTCTGGAAAGCAATTTGACAAGAGCCTTAAAGATGTTTTTATATTTTACCAACTAATTTTAATTCTAAAAATCTGTGCTTAGCCAATCTGATACAGGTACAATGGTATTTGTTTTAATTTAATTTATGAAAGGGAAAACTGGAAATCTTGATGTCCAGTTATAATGTAATGGTTAAGTTAATTGTGCTATAACTATGTGATGAAGTATTGTGCAATGATTAAAATTATGTTTTTAAATCCATATTTCATGGCAATGGAAATTGGTTATCATGTGATATTGAGTAATTATAGCACAAAATAAAACTTTAGAGATTCAAGTTTTACAAAAATGGTGTATGCGTAAATAAGTGTAAATAATGGAAAATTTTTATTTTCTTCTTTATTTTTTGATTTTCCATATTTTGTATAATGAATATTAAAAACCATTTTAAGGTATGTTTAAAGAATAAATAAGAATGAATATAAAGCCTTCTTTCTTTGACTCTCTCTGGTCAACTATTTCCTTAGAGGATCTTGATTTAACTTCTTGATTTCTGTGTTAAT
Source organism: Galeopterus variegatus (assembly GCF_000696425.1). NCBI lineage: Eukaryota > Metazoa > Chordata > Mammalia > Dermoptera > Cynocephalidae > Galeopterus > Galeopterus variegatus. Next base: position 444,023 of record NW_007726828.1, read on the forward strand.
TATCATCTTTAGACTCTTTCTGCTAAGGTTTTGCAACATTACTAGTGCCATAATGAATGAAAGTGACAGAGGAAGAGACCCAAGGAGAATAACATTTATCGAATACTTACTTTATGCTAATATCTAGCTTAGTTAAGTATCTTTTAATTCCATTCTTCCATGAACTTTTTGAAGTACCAAAATATACTAAAACTTGTATTTCAAATAAAATGACTTCTTGGCAAATAATAATAGGATATGAACAAATTATTAATGAATCCTTTTGTTTTTACCAACATATTTAAATATGCAACACATTTATTGGAGCTAAAATTAAATGTTTAGAAATGGAATCCAATTTGCAGTGAAATCTAGGCTGTTCTGTGGTGATGCAGGGGCACTGGTAATTTCCTAATAAATAAAGTATAGATTTGATTAATTGTACCTTAAATGATTTTCAGAAACCTGCATTTTATATTTTTAGAGTACACAGAGAACCAGAAAACATCAGAAGATGCCAGATGTTATATTTTATTCCTGGTTGAGCTTCACTCAGGAGCATGGTTCAGTAGTTGGAACACAAGGGTTTTGTTGACAGAACTTGAGAAAATCACACATTCTTTGTGAGATTGTAAAATGGGGCACTGGACTAGCAACAGTGGTTTTTCAAATTGTGCCTAATTAGAAGGTCTAGGGAAGTAGGCACTGTGAAAGTTTTTGCTCATAGATGTGGAAGGCCTGCTTGGTACTGGGCATTTCACTAGCACATAACCAGTGCTCAATAACTGTGAATTGACTGAATGACTGAATGCGTCCTGTGGGGCCGTCCCTGGGAGTCTGTCTCCCCATCAGAGCTTCTCCCAGCATTATTTTGCTTGTGTATGTTTTATATATTGGGCATAAGTCAAGGTCTCATTAAAAACTTATGAATGATTTTATGGATGAAAATTAAAATTTGAAATCTCTAGTGATAATTCCTTGTTACTATTTAGGACGATAACTAAACGACAACAACAATAACAGCAAATCACAGCACCTCTTACTCTCATTTTTGTTTTCTGTACATTACTAAATGCTGTGATAGAGCTGGGTGTAAATTGTATGTATGGCAGACAGAGGAATGGTCTGTGCTTTGACAGACGAATCAGTGAATGACCAGGCAGAGAAAGGGATAATAATAATAATACGGCAGTGGAAAGGAAAAGCATGTGCAAAGGCAGAGTCATGAGAGGGTGTGCCAAGTCTACAGTGGTGGGAAAGGTGGTGGGACTGGACTGCAAGGTTGGAGGAAAGTAGTAGGGCTGGAGGAGGGTCCCATCCTAGAGAGCCCCATATGCTTGGTTAGGACTTTGGCGTCACTTGGTGGGGAAGCAAGCCATTCTATATTTTAGAAAAGCAGATAACGTGACCCTATTTTGGTTTTACTAAGAGTTCTTTAGTTGCTCATTCATTCTTTGATAAAATACCTCTTGAACCTGGGTTTTACGGATATCATAAATAATATCAAAACATTTTCTTTTTCAGACAATGGCATTCCTTTTTTTTTATTGCTTTAATTTATTTTATTTTATTTGTTTGGTCAGGGTTGGTTTTTTAGAATTCTAAAAATTAATTTCTTATATACTGCCATAGCTCTTCCAAAGAGAAAATTTATTGCTTGTCTTAATTAACAATATATTTTAGTTCACTAATAACCTGATATGAAGAGAGGAGAAATAATCAACTCTAGAGACAAACAAAATGACTTTTAACTAGAATATTTTCTACTAAAATATAATCTTATTTGTTTGTAACTATGAGGTAACCATTAGGAAACCTATCCACAAGAAACTGGATATGACATTCAAGGCAGAGTACATTGTAATTGGGACTAGTGGGCCACATGTGAAAGTCACCTGAACGATAATTTTATTCTATTACTAAAAACTAAATTTTTCTTACCTAACACAGTTTTAGAGCTTTTATTTCCAGAGTAAACAATATGATACTCATATTTGGATGACAGGCACACTATGCCCTATTTAGGGATGTGGAAGAAGCTTATCATTGGCTGTGACTTTGGTTGATCTATTTTAACAGTTTTAACTTGTCACTTTATGGCATCTGGACATAGATAGATGCCATCAATTAAAAGGATAAATGAATTAGTGTCCTAAGTGAAGTGAAACAAAAAAAAGAAAGATACACTCATAATGTAATGAAAATCCTTTTTTGACGTGCCTCTAAACAGAGAATATTGCAAGTATTGGATGATTTCATTAGCAACATGAATCCTGAAAGAAATAATTAAAAGGACATAAAATGACTATTATCAAAATGAATCTAAAACAATGAAAGTTCTTAATGGTAAAAATGTAGAAATGGAGCAATCCATTTCCCATTAAGCTGCTCAATATAATATTTATGTGTTTGTAGGCATTTTAAAATTATTTTATTTTTTGCTTTTCTTGAGCTAATTTTATTTTCAACTTGAGACAAATGTAACCTTAACCAGTGCGTGAAATATCCTCAAGTTCATGTTGAAATATTTTTTTAATTCTGTCTGGAAACCCACCAAAAGCCCAGGTGCAGACTTCAGAAAGCAGTAGAAAGTGGAAAAGGCAAATTGCTTTTGTAGGGAGCTAAAGCAACAATAAACTCTGTAGGAATATACATGTTCAATAGGGACAATAAAGCTATCATTTCTTCAGCCCTTGCTATGAGCCAGGCTAAACTGAGCTAAACATGCTCTTTCACTTAATTTCTCCAGTGACCCTATGATATAAGCACTATCATTATCCCTCTTTCACAACTGAGGCTTACAGAGATTGACTGCCCTAGGTTACGGAGGTAGTAAGCGATAAATTTGTACCCACCTATGTTCTCTTGAACCTGATCTTTTATACTACCTTCAAATCATAAGACTCACAGGTAGCATATGCTCCCATGTCACCCTGGCCATGCCCCATCATAGCACTTTTATTTTTTATTGTATTCTAATTGTCACTTTATATGTCTACCTCCTGTACTTCATGGTTAGCTCCTCTAAGGCAAAGATGGTGCCTTATTTATCCTTGCAGTTCTAGGGATTGAACACAGTGGTATGACCCTTCTCATTTACTGAGAAGCTCAGTAAATGCCTGTTGAATGACAAATATTGTCTGAAGTCACTAAAGGTTAATATATTCAAGAAAAATTACATTATTATGGAAAATAACTAGTGTGGAGGAAAAAAAGTGCCAATTGCTTTTAAAGCTCTGTTAGGCATTCCTTTCCTCAAAGATGAGGTTTTTTCAGAAAGGTAGGTATGCCTATAGGAAGCTGAGAGAGTATTAAAAAAAAATCTACAGAGATGATTAAGTGATATGAAATAATACTTACAGTATTAGAAAAGGTTAAAGAAACGGGATACTGAAAGCATAATTTAATGAATGGTCTTTACATTTGAAATGGGCTTATCTTCTCCATTGGGAAGCAACTGGTTTTTTGTTGACAGTAAGCCCCAAATAAAAGGAATAGTCAGGAGATATTTCAAGCCTTAGGTATTTTTTTTAATGCTTAAAATGCAATCAGGAAAAAATGTATATTTTATATTAAATATAATATTTGAAATATATGAAATTTAATATTTTATATTAAAATATTGTGCAGTGAAAATCAACTTAGACTTCAGTTTTAAGGAACTAAAATGCTATCAAAGAAAAACATTTCTGATTATAAGGAATAGCTTACCAAGGGTGTTGGGGGAGGATTTTAAATGAGTTTGCATATGCATCTCTAAAGTGAATAGTACTGACTTCTGCAATCACATCTTGCTTGATGATGTTCTGATTAAACGTGATGAAACTGTCCATTTTAATCTGGGTCTTTAATTGCCCTGTCAGAAAGCTATAACCAATTACAATTATTTACCCTTTGCTCTCTAATCATGGTTCTGCCATTTGCTCCCTCTTCTGAGGGATACCCAGAGATTGAGTTCTGCCATTGCCCTCAGCAATCTCGAGGAGTCAAAGACCAGAATGGTCAAGGACTGCCATGCAAAATCATGTGCTCGCCTTGCCAGCACTGACATTTTCCATTGTCTAAGCCTTACAGAAGGCTGGTGAATACCCTTTTCACTCCCTGGACATGAATTTGTTTGTAAAAAGAAACTTGTTGAGAATGAAGAAAACACTTTAAGAGTGAAGTTATATCAGCCAGTGCCAGCATGTCAAGTTGCTAAGTTGCTTTTATTGATTTTGTTTTTTTTATAGCCAGCTAAGATGAATTCACCTCCAATGTGGTCTAAAGTCTATAATTCTGAATTCTGATTAAGTTATGGAAAAATTCTGAAACATCGGCTAGACTAAAATGAATGTCACTGCCCTATTTTAGTTGTTTTTTTTGTTAAAATAGTATTAGCTTTTTTTCTGAGACTCTATCTCAAGACTGTGTTCTTTCTATGGAGAGATCCGTACTCTCCTCAAAGCATTTACTACACGGTGCTGTATCATAAGGGTCTATGTGCTCATCAGCTCATTGCACTAAATTATTAGTTCCTTGAGAGCAGAGCTGTGTCTGGTTAACTTTACCTTCCCAGTACCTCGTATGCTGTGTGGCAGACATAGTCATAGTCAATAAATATTTGTTGGATGATGGCTTTTTTTTTTTTTTTCCTGAAACAGTCCCTTTCTCTTTCTTTCTCACTTATTCATATCTCACTTTCTTCAGGTCCTCTCCATCTGTCCCAAGGACATGAGAGCTGATATCTGTGTTCATCTAAACCGGAAGGTTTTTAATGAACATCCTGCTTTTCGATTGGCCAGCGATGGGTGTCTGCGTGCCTTGGCAGTAGAGTTCCAAACCATTCACTGTGCTCCAGGGGACCTCATTTACCATGCTGGAGAAAGTGTGGATGCCCTCTGCTTTGTGGTGTCGGGATCCTTGGAAGTCATCCAAGATGATGAGGTGGTGGCTATTTTAGGTACTGTGAACTTTCCTCATGTAGTAGCAAATATGTAACAGTTTTAGAGATTTTGCTTCTCCCGTTTCTAAATAGAAATTTACTTCATTCTGTGACTTTGGAAATCGGGTAAGTAATGAGATGATGAATCTTAGTGAAAACTAGAAATGCTGTTTTAGCAAAGAACATTAGTATTGGTCACAGCCTAATGGGCTGTGTGAGGGTTTGATTAAATTTTCTTTGGCAAGAGTAGGACAGTACCTTTTAGACTAAAACTTATCACAGTCTAAGGTGTTTTGTATCTCCACATAGGTCAATGTGAAAATGGCTTGTGGGATGATTGTGAGATTAGTAACCCAGGGTGTTAGCTTCAGACAGGCAATAGAACCTGTCTAGTTCAACCCTTTCCTTTAGAGAGAGGCCAAATGAAGCTGCCAAAAGTTTAGTGACTTGCCAAGCTAGTTATAAGTAACTTAGAGCTGGAGTACTGATAATATTACTCCAAGTCTTTCTACCTCATCACAGTGGACCCAAGTAGTGAGCTGAAAGTGCTGAAGAGGTGAATGAATCTGGTTCATTTTATTGGGGTGATCACAATGTAAGTAAATTAATTTAAGTTTATAAGCTGGTTCTACTCATCCATATTCATAAAACAAGAAAATTATTTTTCTAATCATTTATTCTAAAATTTAGAGACCCAGTAGATAGTTATACTAATAACAACAACAACAACAAAAAGGCAGTGACAGTGCATGTAAGTAACAGAACAAAAATCATGCATGTTTGCAAACAGTGAAAGATATGTACCTTGGTAAAAAAAAATTGCTAAATGACCTTTTAGGTCATTTTCTTCTGAAATATCTGCAGCAGATTTGTGAAATACACATAGATATAAAAGAACGCAATAATGAGGTCAGAGGAGAATCATCCCTTGTTTCTTCTCAGGCAAAAGAAGTTAGAATTGTGGGATGTCAACTCCATTTTGATCACATTTTTTTATGGCTTGTCTCATGAAAAATAAGCTCAATTTTTACACTATTGGATTTTTAGCTACCAAGGTCAACCTACCATAGCTTGAATGCCACTTATTCTCGTAAGTAAAAGATTGACTGATGGATTTCAGAAACTGCAAAAAGCAAAATCCAACACAAAATTGAAAAACTGATTTCAAAAAGCACAATTACTTGAGAATTGAGAAGAAATGACCCTACGTAGGAAAACAGTTCTGTAATAGAAAATGGTTCAGGGTTGCAAATGACTGAAGAGCATTGTCTGTAAACCTTTCTCTGTTTATAAATAACATTATTGTTGCAGTTAAATTTCTTCTAGGAACTATTTTTGCTTTTTATTTTTTGCAGGGAAAAATACAGCACTTTAGAGTCAGCACTCTGGGTGTGTGTGATGCTAGTTAGTGCTTGTTCTGCTTTGTTTACTGGAGTATAAAGGAGTTATATATAATTCTTCATAAAAAGTGCATATTTCACTGGAACAATCCTTTGTGGTAAATGAGGCATATCCACACTATAGCATTTTTATTTGCTTAAAGAAGAGGACAAAACACAAGCCCAAAACACATGTATTTTCTTTTCCTGAATGTTCGTGTCAAGGGAGGGTGGGAAAGTGAGTACCATCATGATGAATTACTTCAGCTGTAGACTCATTGTCATTTCCTTTGCTCCATTTTCTCAATCACAGCTTCACCTTGGTAACTTCTTTTCTAAAAGAGGGTTGGAGAAAGCCCTGGGTACAGGACCTCTGGGCTGGGCCCGCTAAAATGAGATCATTTGCTCAGTGAGACAGACAAAATGCATTCTCCTTTCATTTAAAAATAAAATAGTAACTGATTTTGCGCAATGAAACAGTAAAAATGAACACAGGGCCCCTGGGTACTGGACCAGTCTCATCATTTATCAGTCACATTTATTTCTTTGAATATGTGCTTTTTGTTTTTCCTCCTCAAAAGTTTTGGGATTCAGAGAGTTTTTGTGTCTTGACTTCATGAGTTAAATAATATGGATACCTCTCTAGAAAGCTTTCTTTATTTTTCAATTGGCTTCTAAAAAAGAGTAATTCAGGCAAAAAGGCAATCGAAATAGGATTTTTTGTTTAACATTCAAGATGCTTTAACAATGTTTTAAGAGGGGGGAAGAAAAGATACCTTACTAATGTAACACCTGACATTTTGATGAGAGTCCATTCTTTCCTACTTTTTTTTTTTCTTTTTTTTCCTCTCCTCCTTATTTTTGGCAGCTTAATTTTGAAATAATTGCAACCTTAAAGTAAAGTTGCAAAAATTATCAGGGTGTAAAGTGTGACATGTGTTATTTGGTGCACAACTATTCGTAACTGCTATAGCTTTGTCAATTGTGCTTTTTGTCATTGAAATGTTTTCTTTTTCATCATGTTTAATGGTTTTTGCCTTCAATATTGTGAGGGTCAGAGAGAAACAGATTCCCTACATACCTCACATCTGAGGACACTCAGAAAAACAGGAACTAGCCTAAGCTAGTCTGATTAAAAAAACATAAGAAGCCTTTCTATCTCTTACACTGATTCATTTGCCAGTTGAAAGGTAGAAAAGAAAGGTTATTTTAAAATTAATTAGAATCTCTGAATCCAAAAATAGGTGCAGTTTTAGTCTTTTGGATCCTTGCCTCTGAACAGTCTCTTGGTAGGTACATAATTCTTTGGTGTGTCAAAAGTGCTAAGAAGCTTAATGAGTAAGTTCTGAAGCATAACTAATTAATGGAAAGAAAAAATTTAGTCAACAAATACCTCTTTTTTAATACTGGAGAATGGCTTCAGGATGTTTTTCTAAGTAGGACATATGAATATAATTGCAGTTCATGTCTTTTTCCAATTTGAAGTTCTTTCAGTTCTTACACCTCCGCCTTTTTTTTGACCTCCCTACTTTTTATGAAACAAAGAATTTTAAATTAAGTCCATGATGCATACATAATATTTTATATTCTTTAATGTCTTCTTACTTTTTAGTTCTTACTCTATAATTACTTAATGTGAACTGATTTGCTTGTATAGCTAAATAGCCAGGACTTCTAGATGTCTTGACAAGTAGTATCTTTCAGAGACTATAAAAATGGCATTTCCCCACTAACAATAGATAATGCTCCTAAGACATTGGTTTTGCGGCATTCACATTTTGTCTTTTCTATTCTGTGCTTATTGATTATTAGAATCACAGGGTTAGCGTTATTAAACTAAGACAATCTCTATCTAAATCTTTTAATTGTAACTTCAGATTCCTGAGAGAACTGTGCTTGTTTATGTAGGGTTTGGATGGAGGGGCTAAATGTTGTTATGGGTTTGGAGAAAGAGGGAGTCAGTGGGAAAAGAAAAAATATAATTAATTGAACTCAATAATATAAGAAAGCTTTTAGCACTTCAGTTACGATTCCATTTTAATGAGAATCAGTTATTTAAAATCCATCTCTTGTAAACATTTGTGCATTATCAGAGATAAGTTATAAATTATGGTTCTCAAAATTTAAAATCTACTTTTTATTTTTATTCCAGAAAGAAAAAGTCTGAGATGTGAATGAATAATATTTTGCTATTTTGAGAATCTGTGAAAATGTGACATATGCTGTAATGAAGATTTCTTCCTGTATAGCTGCTATTAGAAATCAGCTGTTTCACATTTTAAATCCTAAAAAGGGGTTTTTCCAAGTTCCAGAAAATTATTTTCTTTTGTGTCCACATTTCTGTGTTTTTAGATGCTGAACTGTGAAACATGTAGGTCTATTCCATATATCAGGATGATGAGCTTAGTTAATTCAGACATTTTTGTAAAGGGCAAACCAGTTATTTGCTTCTTTAAAAAATGCATGCTTGTCTTGTTTTAAACATTCTAAGCAGCAATTATAACATCATTTACCTATAGTTATAATTATACCCCTTTACAGTTCCTCAGCCTGTAGATTTTTTGATAAAATTCGAGTCTTTGCAATCCTGGTAGTTTAGGCTCAACCTCAAACCCTCTCTCCACTTCCCTTCAAAGCTAAGTCTTATTTGTTGTATCTCCTTAGTATCTCGTCACTCTATCCTTGATATCCTTTGCCACCACCACTGCTCTTAAAAATTTTGGTCCTGGGCCATGACTACCATGTAAAGCACCTGCCTGCCCACAATCTGTCATCAGCTTCAACCTCCGATTCTATGTCATGCTGCCACCACAAGATGTACCTTCGATATAACATCATGTCAGTCTCCTTGTTAAGAGACTTGGCTTTAGGGCCGGCCCGGTGGCGCACTGCTACAGTGCGCCACTTGGGAGTGAGGCGGCGCTCCCGCCGAGGGTTCGGATCCCACGTACAGACCGGCCGCTCACTGGCTGAGCGAGGTGCGGGCGCAGCACCGAGGGTTGCAATCCCGTTGCCGGTCCCGGTCCGGTACGGGCGCGACACTGAGGGTTGCGATCCGTTGCCGGTGGCGCACTGCTACAGTGCGCCACTTGGGAGTGAGGCGGCGCTCCCGCCGAGGGTTCGGATCCCACGTACAGACCGGCCGCTCACTGGCTGAGCGAGGTGCGGGCCCAGCACCGAGGGTTGCGATCCCGTTGCCGGTCCCGGTCCGGTACGGGCGCGACACTGAGGGTTGCGATCTGTTGCCGGACACGAAAAAAGACAAAAAGGAAAAAAAAAAAGAGAGACTTGGCTTTATAGCACTTTGAGAATGAAATGAAACTCCTAGCATGGCATGTGAGCCCATTTAGGTCCTGGTCTCTCTGCCCTCCTTTCCCACCTGACTTGTGCCATTCCGTATCCCTACCCTGTTCTCACCATACTGAACTACAGAAAGTTACCTGAGTTGCACCGAGTTCTCTTACTGGCAAGATTTGCATACACTGCTACCTTGTTTAGAATCCATTTTCTCTCCTGTTTATTTGTCTTTCTCTTGCTTCCTCATCTTCTTTTATCTTTTCTCTTATTGTCCTAATCTGGGTTAAGTACCTCTATTCTGGTTTTCCACTCTGCCTCCCTGTGCAGAGTTCTTAGTACCTCCTTTTTTTTTTAAAATCTTTTACCTGTTTTCCTCCCACTGCACTATGAGTACTTGAGATGTCTTGCTCATTTTTGTCTCTGTCATCTGGGATAGGACCCTTTAAATAGGTTCTCAGTAAAGGTTTGTTCAGTGAGCCAAATTAACTAGTACTTTACTTTGCCATTAAACCGTTTTCACAGTTGTTTCAGTTCTAGTTGCCCATACAAAGTGGGGTATTTTGTTGACACAATTGCCACTTCCTCTGTGTTTTATCTTGAGATACTGACTACACCCTGTTTCATTTTTGGCTAGAAGCTTATAGTAAAATGCATTTCCCCAAAGCCTGTAGATTTAGTTTAGATCTATTATGGATGGAGGAAACATTTTCCTACTGTTAACTGGGCACTTTAAACAAAGAGAATAAGATGAGTTAAAGTATGCTAAGTGTTTCAGACCACTCATAACACTTCAATAAGTCACTCCTTTCTTGTCCTCCTTCAGAGACCCCTGGTATTGAGAAAGCATCTGACTTATACCCTGGTCAGTGGCCTTGGTAGAAAAACTTGAAATTACATCCACTGAATAAAAAGTGGCATTTGCTTTTGCCCATCAACTAAAATGCATGGTTCCACAAATTGGAATTAATTTTATTAGAGAATAACATTTAAGAATTAAAGGAGCTGAAAGAAAGAGAAATCATATTTCTAGTTACTAAATGTGCTTTCCCATACTTAAGTAAAATGTAAAGTCCACAGATATATTTTGATTTTAATATTTCTTGTTAAAACTTTAATGCATTTTTTGAAGAATACACATGCCTTTTTGAAAGTCTGATTTAAAATACTAATAATTATTTACGGAGTGCTCATTATTTCATACGCATTATTACATCAAATCCTTTAATTAATCCTGACAAGAATATATTATCATAGTCATCTAAGATGTACTCATCTATTGAAGTCTTCAGGTGAAGAAACAGACTCTGTAATATCAGGTGATTCACCCCAGGTCACAGCTCATAAGTAAGTGGTGGGTCCAGGACTTGAATCCAAACATGTCTGACTGTATGCCATGCTCTTAACCATCAAATTACAAAAAAATGATGATTTGATTAACAGGAATTTTTAAACAGATTTTTGAAATTATACAGCTATTTGGTTAAATCTTATCAAAATACAGTGCCTATATTACCTTTACCAATTTGTTTCTTTTTGTTAAAAAAAATTCTCAAATGACACCGCTGAGAGTTAAGTACATGACAGTATATATTGTAAAAATCCTTCACCAAACATAACCCAAGAAACTTCATTAAGTATGAACTGGTGAAATCAGCTACTGAGTATCTAGAACTGCATCCTCCTCCAAGAGACTTGTTTATCACGGGGAGGTGTTTAGGACTGGGGAGACTGCGTCTAGAGTGTGAATCTCATGAGTTCTCAGAATACAAGATGGAGATATTAAGTTCTGCCTACATCTTTCATATGGGTTATGAAAAAGTTCAGAGCCCACTGAGTTAGTAGGTATGAAAGTGGAAATGAAGATTGCAAGAATTCTCCAAGACTGCAGAAAAGGCCACAGATCACTGTAGTTCCTTCCATGAAGAGGTGGAGTCTATTTCTCAGCTCTGCCCTTGTGATTGTGTCAGTCTTTATGCTGACTTCTCTGCCTTTTCCTTAAGTGTTGATATTCTCTGGAAAGGATGGGGCTGCTTGGCCTGCTTTTTGCATAGCTCTTTTGTTTTCTAAGGTCATTACATCCACTCCCATAAAGCTTTACCTGTATTTTCCTAGCTTTGTTATACCCACCTACACCTTGAAGGATCAGCTACAGTTAAACACTACTTTCTTTGTAAGGTTTTTTCTTAATGCCCTTAAATTAAAAAAAAACAAAACATTTTTTTTTCTTGTGTGCTTTGCCTATCCTGATACTGTAAACACTTGTTTATTATTATTATTACTATTATTATTATTATTATTTTTCATACCTCTCTTATAAACAAAGTTAAAGTCTTCTTGAGAACCAGCTTTGTATTTTCTGCATCTCTCTGCCTGCTCTCTCCCAAAATAGCACAAAGCACATTTCAGCTGTTTTTAAAAAGCTTTATTGAAGTGTACTTAATATACAAAGACCTGCACATGTTTAATGTGTACAATTTGATAAGTTTTAACATATACAAATACCAATTAACCATCACCACAATCAAGGTAATAGACATATCCAACACCTCCCCAAATTTTCTTGTGTCCTTTTAAAATTTTTTTTGTTGTAAGGACTCTTAATATGAGATCTACTTTCCTAACAAATTTTGAAATTCATAGTACCGTATTGTTAACTATTGTATATGTAGTACAGTAGATATCTAGAAATTGTCTAGCATAACTGAAACTTTTTACCCATTGAACAACAAGTCTCCATCCTTCCACCACAACCTCTGGAAACCACTTTTGTATTCTCTGCTTCTATGAGTTTGACTAGTATAGATATATCATGTAAATGGAATCATGCAGTATTTATACTTCTGTGACTGGCTTATTTCACTTAGTGTAATGCTCTCCAGGTTCATGTATGTTGTCACAAATGGCAGGATTTCCTTCTTTTTAAAGGCTGAGTAATATTCCTGTCAAGCTCTTTTACCTGCCAGTAATCCTGCTGACTGGACCCACTGTCGAGCTAGGGCTGGGTCTGGAGCTCACAGACAGACCCCTCAAGCCCATTGTCCAGACTGGGTCACAAACCCTTCACTCACCAGACTGGGTCCCCAGACCCCTCACACGCAGGTCTATGAGCTAGGTAACTGGCAAACAGGTCCTTGGAAGCTGTAAGGTCAGGGAGCATGGCCATGCGGCATGGCGGACGCCTGAGGCAGACGCCAGCCAAACTGCAGGCAGCAGATGTGCACTAATTCTACACACACACACACACACACACAATTTGCGTACAAAGAATTCACTACACCACTCCTAACTGGATGGGCAGGCGAGGGGGCCTGATTAAATTATTCTATTTTCCGAACAATCCACTCCTTCAGGGTCCCTCGTCATACAATCTATGCATTCAGAATCTTTCACGATGTTCCCTTAGCGAGGATAAATGACCCTTACATTTACATAATCTATTGTCCCTTCAATATGCTTTAAGGCTTGTAGTTCTGTTCTTTTAACTCTTAGCCGCATGTGTCCGGTTAGTTGTCACCATTGATCCTCCATGCTAATCCTGCAGTCATACTGATGGGCAGTTCAATGCATATTCAATAGATGATCACGCCAACGTATATATGTACCCAGTTGACTCTGGTGCAGTGCCTGTAGCCAGAACACTATGGGTGAAAAGACAGAAGAGTTATTGGTATCGATAGAGGGAGTTCTCGCCCTTTTGGTAAGATACATGCAGTTTGCCATCCTGAGAATGGATGGTTGCAGGAATAGGTATCTTACCTGGCTTATGATACCAAACTCTATCTGCTAACACTGTTGGATCTGTAGTTCTACATTTAACTGTATAGGGGAACTCGTAATTGTCCATAATGATAATACAAATGTGCTCTTTGGAATAGAGCACTTAGCTGTTCCAGGCCATGTTACCTTTACTCGAGGAGGCCAGGTACTTGTCACCCAAGGTGAAACTTGCAAGTTTTCTCTAATCCTTTTCCCCAAGGCCCTATTAAACCTACCCAGTGTATATGAGGGGCTTTTATTCTCCAAGGCCATTCCCATCATTGTCTGTTCCTGTTGCAAACAGGTTGGGGCTGGTAAGAGAATATTTCCACTCTTGCCATATCCTGGCTTCAAAAGCTTACCTTTACTAGTGATTTGCAGCTGTATAGGTGCTGCAGCCCTATGCAATAGAGCTTCCACAGGAGAGGGTCTGTCCTTGCGGGGTCTCTCATTTAGAATTCTGACTGTTGGCCATAATCGTCGTGTTCACCCCTTCAGGGATGGGGGTTGGGCAAATAGCCTTAGTCCCTTTTTGAAAAGACCATTGTACCGTTCAATCATTCCCACTGCCTGGAGATGATATGGCACATGTAACTCCCACTGAGTGGACAACTGGGAGGCCCACCTCTGAACCCCATGTCCAGTAAAGTGGGTTCCATTGTCACTCTCTATGACTACAGGCTGGCTGTACATATTTGTAAGGCTATTCAGTGCCTTCACAGTGTTTACCTGGTCTGGAGCCTTACGAAGCCATACAAACAGAAGACCAGTAGCCGTATCAACAGCAGTGAAGATGTATCTGAAATTCTCTGACCTTCGCAGTGGTCCAACAAAGTCCAGTTGCCATCGAGTCAGGGGCACCTGACTCGAGTTATTTGCCCATCTGCATGGGGCACCTGCCAGGGGTGTGGACTCTTTTGAGCACATACTGGACAAGCACAACAGGCATTCACTACATTTTCCTATTTTATAGGCAAGGTCCATCTTTGAGCTGCCATCCACACGGTTTTGCTGCCACCATGCTGCATTTGTCAAAGTAACCACTGGGCTACATCAGTAGCCGGGGCTCTCTCCAGACATCTTACCTTAGCCAAGGCATCAGCTTCATCATTTCTTGGACTGGCTAAGGGGGAAGTGTCCTGTGACATGGAAAAGAGTTACTTCTTTCTCATGTCCCAATTCCCATAACTCTTGCCACATAGCTTATCCCCACAGGGGTCTGTGGCCTACCATCCATCACTGATATTTCCAAGTAGAAATCCAAAGGTTAAACTGTACACAGCCCAGCTGTCAGTACAGATGGTTAATGGCCCAGGATCATTTTTTATCCCCATCCATACTGCTCTCAATTCAGCCCATTGACTGCTTTGCCCTGTACCACTTTCATACCATATGGTGTCTGTTAAGGGCTGGACAGCAACAGCTGTCCATGATGCTGAAGGTCCCATGCTAGAGCCGTATGTATACCAAGCTTGCTCTGTGATAGGTCCCTGTCCCTCATGGAAAGGTGTAGCCTCCACCTCTGTGAGTAACAGTTGTGTCAAAGTTTCCTCCATGACCTCTACTGGTCCTAGCACAGTTTGTAACTCTTTAGACAGAGGACTCGACACAGTGCTCTTTTGTTCTATATATGCTCCCCATTTAGACAAAGTGGGAGCCTGAGCTACACACATTTTAGGGTTGGTGGCCCACATGCACAGACAACTTGTTATGGGGTATGTCATCCTTACTGGGCACTTTGGCAGTTCCTGTGATAGCTTCAGTGGCTATCAGGGCAGAACACACAGCTGCTAACTGCTTTTCTGTTAGGGTATAATGCACGTCTGCACCCTTCCAGAGCTGAGACCAGAATCCTACAGGTGTGCGGAATCGGTCTTGTCTCTGCCAGAAACCCCATCCTAACCCCTCCTGGGTTATATGTACATCTAACTCAGATGGCTCAGTGGGGTCGAACTGATCTTGGCTATCAGCCGAGATTGGAATAGAGAAAAAAGCATTTGCAAGGTCCAATACATAATGATATGTCTTCAGCTGAGTCATCAGCTGATCCATCAAGTCGTGAACTGAAGGCATGGCTGCATGCAAAGGAGACACTACTTTTTTCAGTTCTCGATAGTCTACGGTCATTCTCCAGGTACCATCAGGCTTTTTCACTGGCTGTATCAGAGCATTAAATGGGCTCTGAGCTGGATGAATAATGCCAACTTTCTCTGATTCCAATATGGTAGCATTTATCTCTGCATATCCTCCTTGTAGGCGATACTGCTTTACATTAACTACATGTCTTGGCTTGTAGGGTAACACCTGTGGGTGATGTTTAGCATATCTTCATAACACAGGCTTTACTGTCCATATTTACAGCTGAAACTCTCCAACTGTTGTTTGCAGGTGCAAAACATAAAGTACATCCGTACCCAAGATGTGTTCAGCTACAGGGAATATATATACAGTATATACACGAGGAGGTAGTCTTCCTATGCCCAATGGCAGTGACACAGCTTTGACTTCCATAGTAAGTCCTCCATAGCCATCTATATGAACAGCGGCCCCTGGAAACTTGTCTGGATTGCCATATGTCAGGCTACATTCTGTGCCTGTATCCACCAATGCCAAAACATGCTGCACATTTGTCCTCAACCAATATATTGCCAATTCGACATGAGGCCTCTGGTCCTCGCCTGCCCCCAAAAGACAAGTACCTTGGCCTGTTCCCTAACCAGAATGGGACAGTTCATCCTCCTCCTCGGGAGCAACCAAAAAGTCCTGTAAATCCACTGAGCATACCTTGCTACCTGTTTTCGGATGTTTGGTGAAACGCTGTTCAGGGTGCAATTGCTGCCACAAGGCAAACAGAACTGCATTTCGCTGCAGGTCAATTTTCTTTTTATCAACCCCTGCTGCAAGCAAGTCAAGCCACATCTGCTTATGGCTTAGTCTTGCTTGGTCCCTTTGGGATAAGATCCCGAGCATATCTTGGGGGTTTGGTCTTAGCCACCTTTCGGACCCCTTTTGCTTGTCTTCTGTCCTCTACTTCACCCGAGCTGGCTATCATGGTCATTACCTCATGTATACGACGACCAATGTATGGGGACAGTATGGCCATCAGTGACCCAAAAGACGTTGACAGGGCATTTTGCAGCACTATGTCTCTCACGCTGCCTGTAAAATTTTCATCATCCAGGCCATGAGTGTTCAGATTAAACATGGACTACCGCATCCCCAGCTCCCAAATGATTTGGACCAACTCAGCATACGCCTGCCATTTATTAACAATCTTGGGCAGTTCTTCAGCATTTGCCCACACCGTTCAGGCAGCTGCATTCACCCTGTCTGCCAAGGAGTGATTACCTCGCCCTTGTGCATAGCCGTCGCTATTCTGTAGCCGCTGCCTCAGGGACAGGTGTATCGTAGTGGAGGCCAATTTCTCCATCTACTTACCAGAGCACATCACACTATCCAACCCTAGGTCCCATAACTGTAACAGCCAAGCAGCTAGGTTCTCCCCATGTTTCTGCCTGAACTGTCTCCCCAAGTCAACCAGTTCAACCTGGGTATACGGGACATAGGTGGTGAACTGGGTCACCTGTGGATCACCCACCAGTTGTCCGTCTGGTCCCATAGGCTGCTCGTGCTTTAATTTCTCGTGTACAACAGGTGGTGTCTGGAGGCGCACGGTTTCCCCCAACTCACCACTTGGTTGGTCGTCTTCCCTGGTGTGAGAGGCAGGAGTGGCCAGTCTCTGCATGTCTCTGCATGTCTCTCCAGGCTTCCAACAACTCTGCTGTCTGCTGCAAATCTCAATCAGTTTGCAGCACAGTGAGCAGCAGCCAGGCTCCTGTCAGCAGAAGCGTGGCCACTGGGCACCACATGCTCAAGGACAGCCACATTTCCTCCCCTTCCCAAGGGGTTTTCTGTTGTAATGCCTGGTCTATGCTGCCTTGCAGTACAGTGAGCAGCAACCAGATACCAGTCAACAGGAAGGGGGCCATAGAGCAGAGCATATTCAAAACTAGCCACATTTCCTCCTTTTTCTGAGGGCTTTCAGCTTCTGTACCTGTTCAGAATCCTGTCGCAGACTACGCCAATTTTCGAGTTCTTTTACCTGCCAGTAATCCTGCCGACTGGGTCAATTGACAGCTAGGGCTGGGTCTGGAGTTCACAGACCCCTCAAGCCCGTTGTCCAGACTGGGTCACAAATCCTTCACATGCCAGGCTGGGTCCCCAAACCCCTCACATGCCAGACTGGGTCCCCAGACCCCTCACATGCCAGGCTGGGTCCCCAGACCCCTCACATGCCAGGCTGGGTCACCAGACCCCTCACACACATGTCTATGAGTGAGGTAACTGGCAAACAGGTCCTTGGTAGCCATAGGTCAGGGAGCATGGCCACACAGCGTGACAGACACCTGAGGCAGACACCAGCCAAATTGCGGCACCACACATGCACACTAATTCCACCCCCCCCTCAATTTACTTACAAAGAATGTGCTGCACTACCCCCAACCAGTCAGGCAGGTGAGGGGGCCCGATTAAATTATTCTATTTTCCCAATAATTCCATTGCATGTATATACCACATTTACTTTATCCATTCATTTTGATGGACAATTGGGTTGTTTTCATATCTGGCTATCTTAAATAATGCTGCAATAAACATGGGAGTGCAGGTATCTCTTAGAGATTCTAATTTCAATTCTTTTGGATATATGCCCAGAAGTGAGATTACTGGATCATAAGGTTAGAGTTAGGGTTGGGGTTAGGATGCCAGATGCATTAATTGAATAAAGTGAAAAGAGAAGCCATTATTTCTCCTGCTTGACAGTTGTAAAAGTTATCAGATTTAGTTATAAAATGAATATTATTGTAGGCTTCAACTCTAAATGCTTTCTTAAAAAACAAATTAGAAGAGTTTCAAGATGTAACTAATTTTCAGTTTAGTCTTTTGCTTGGATTTCTTTTTTATAATGTACTACTAACTTTCTGAATTTAGGGACATGTATGCGTTTTTATATATAATCAATCTGCTCTTAACATTAATGGTGCCAAACTCAGGATTAACAGCCTGTTCACCATCATTCCTTCCACCTCACTAAGGGTAGCCTCTTACTGATACTAGTCTACTCTCTCTTTTTTTGTTTTTTTACTTCTACTTTGTAAGAGTTATTTGACTTATTCTTTGTGTATTTAACTAAAAATCTATAAGCTAAATCAATTATTTTCTTTATAGTCGATAAGAATTATTGTTTGTTTATCTCAAAGTATCTTCAAGTTTGTATCCATTATAATTTGCAGCAGCATGACTTTGGGCATTAATCACTGAATATTTGCAGGCATCATTCTAAATGTTTTATAAGATTCTATTCCAGTACACCTATATTATTTCTTCATTTTAATACTCATTTTTTTGTTCTTTCAGTTTTTCTCATTTAAAATATTACTTTCCTACCTTGCACAATTTAAATAAAGTTTATTTAAAATCGTGATTTAAAACATATAGTCGTGTTTATTTGTAAATGAACATTTTGTGCATATATATTTATAATAAATTTTATGAACCAACTACAATGATCACTTAAAGTGAAGGGTGGATTACTAAAAGTGAATACAGTTCAAGTCCAGTATTTTCTTATTAATTTTCTATCTGGTCAACCCACTCATTGATGAAAGTGGAATATTAAAGTCATCTACTATAATTATATTGCTATCTGTTTCCTCTTTTATATCCATTAGTATTTGCTTTATATATTAAGGCCCTCCAATGTTGGGTGCATATATATTTATAATTTTTTTGTCCTCTTGATGAACCAACCCCTTTATCATTAAATGATGACCTTCTCTGTTTCTTTTGATAGTTTTTGACTTAGTCTGTTTTATCTGACATAAGTATAGCCACCCCTGCTCTCTTTTGGTTACTATTTGTATGGAAGGTCTTCTACGTCTTCACTTTCAGAAGTGAAGTGTGTCCTTAAAGCTAAGGTGGATTTCTTGTAGGTGGCATATAGTTGGATCTTTTTTTTTTCATCCAGTCAGCCACTCTATGTCTTTTGATTAGAAAGTTTAATCCATTTGTATTTAAGGTAAGTATTGATAGGTAAGAACTTACTCCCGCCATTTGGTTACTTGTTTTCTGGTGGTTTTGTAGATTCTTAGTTACTTTTTTCCTCTCTTATTGTCTACCTTTGTGGCTTGATAATTTTCTGTAGTGCTAAGCTTTGGTTATTTTCTCTTTCTTGTTTGTGTATCTGTTGTGGATTTTTGCTTTGTGATTATCATGGAACTTACATAAAACATCTTAAAGATACAGTAGACTGTTTTGTACTGATAACAACTTAACTTCAGTTGCATACAAATACTCTAGACTTTTACCCTGAACCAAACACTTTATATTTTGTTGTCACAATTTAAATATTTTTATATTGTGTGTTCCTTAACAACTTATTGTAGCTGTAGTTTTTTTTAATCATATTGACTTTTAATCTTTATACTAGAGATTTGAAAACTTATACCCACCAATATAATAATGGAGTATTCTGAATTTGACTATGTATGTACTTCTACCAGTGACTTTTATACTTCCGTATGTTTTCATGAGTAATTATCATCCTTTTGTTTCCAATTGAAGAACTCCCTTAAGCATAACCTGTAAGACAGTTCTAGTGGTGATGAAATCATAATCAACAGGAAACAGTTAAAAGCTTTTACACCAGGATACAGTACAAGGTGGGGATGCCCACTCTTGCAACTTCTATTCAACATAGTACTGGATGTACTAGCAAGAGCAATCAGACAAGAAAAACAAATAAAAGGCATTCAAGTCAAAAATGAAGAAATAAAATTATTTCTATTTGCAGATGGCATAATCCTATATGTAAAAACCCAAGATATTAAAAAAAAGCTGTTAGAACTAATAAATTCAAAAAAGTTGCAGAATACAAAATGAACAAAAAAATTGGTGGCATTTCTTTAGAAAAATAATAACCTGGTTGAAAAAGAAATCAGGAAAATAATCTCATTTACAAAACTTACAGAAAATGAAATATGTAGAAATAAGTTTAACCAAGAAGGTGAAAGATCCATACACTCAGAAGTATAAAACAGTGATAAATAAATTGAAGAAGTCACAAATAAATGGAAAGATATCCTGTGTTCATGAATCAGGAGAATTAATATTGTTAAAATGTCCATACTACCCAAAGGAATATACAGATTCAAGACAATCTCTACAAAATTCCAATAGAATTTTTATGAGAATAGAGAAAACACTTCTATAATTTGTGTGGAACCACAAAAAACCCCCACCAAAAACCAAAACAAACAAAAACAAAAAGCAATCAATCAAACAAACAAACAAAAAACTGAATAGCCAAAGAAATACTGAGAAAGAAAAAGTTGGAGGCATCACATTTTCTGATTTAAAATTATATTACCAGGCTATTGTGATCAAAACAATATGGTAGTGGCATAAAAACAGACACATAAACCAGTGGAGCAGAATTGAGAATCCAGAAATAAATCCAAACATATATGATTAACTAATTTTTGTCAAGGGCATCAAGACAACACAATGGGAAAATAATAGTTTCTTCAATACATGGTGCTGGAAAAACTGGATTTCCACATGTAAAAGAATGAAACTGAACCCTTTTCTTACCCTATACTAACAAATCAAGTCAAGAAAGGATAAAAGACCTAAAGGTAAGACCTGGAACCATAAAACTCCTAGAGGAGAATGTAGGGAAAAAGCTTCTTGACATTGTCCTTGGTGATGATTATTTTGGACATCACACCAAAAGTTCAGGCTACAAAAGCAAAAATAAGTAAATGGGACTATATTATACTACAAACTTTCTGCACAGCAAAGGAAACAGTCAACAAAATGAAAAGGTAACCTATGGACTGGGAAAAAATATTTGCAAACCACATGTCCAATAAGGTGTTAATATCCAAAAATTATAAAGAACTCTTACAACTCAATGGCAGAAAAACAAGTAACTTGATTAAAAAATGGTCCAAGGACCTGAACAGAAATTTCTCCAAAGAAGACATAAAAATGACCAAATATATGAAAAGGTGCTCGACATCACTAATCATCAGGGAAATGCAAATTTCAACTACTATGAGATATCACCTCACACTCAATAGGATGGCTATTCTAAAAAAGACAAGAGGTAACAAATGTTGGCAAGGATGTGGAGAAAAGGGAATACTAGTATACTGTTGGCGAGAATGTAGATTGGTGTAGTCATTATGGAAAATGGTATGGAGGTTCCTAAAGAAATTAAAAATAAGACTACCATATGACCCAGTAATCTTTCTTTTGGGTACATATGCAAAGGTGATGAAATCACCACTTTTTAAAGATATCTGCACTTCTCCCATGTTCATTGCAGCAATATTCACAATAGCCAAGATATGAAAACAACCTACGTGTCCATCAATGTACAAATGGATAAAGAAATTGTGGTTTGTATATAATATATTCCATTATATGTGTGTGTGTATATACATATAATGGTATATTATTCAGTCTTATCAAAAAAGAAGATCTTGCCACTTGCCACAATGTGAACGGACCTGGAGGACAATATGCTAAATGAAACAAACCAGAAACTAACTATCTAATCTATCTTATATGTGAAATCCACACACACACACACACACACACACACACACACAAAGTCCAAATATACAAAGAGAGAATAAAACAGTGGTTACCAGAGGTGGGAGTTGGGTGGGGTGGGAGGTAATGGTGAGATTTAGGTCAAAGGATACAATTAGCAGATATGTAGAATGAACAAGTCTAGAGATCTAATGTACAATATGAGGCCTATAGTTAATAAAATTGTACTATATTAGGGAGTTTTGTTAAATAAATTGACTTTAGCTGTTCTTATCACACACACACATATAATGGAATATATTATATGTGTGATGATAGATATATTTTGTGAGATGATAGATATGTTAATTATGCGAGATGATAGATATGTTAATTTACTTTACTTTAGTAACCATATTCTTAATCTGTAAGTATCCCATAGCATCATGTTGTAAACCTCAAATATCCACAATAAAATGTATTTAAAAAAAGAAGTGTATACATGGATTAAGTCCATTGTGTAGTTGAATCACCAAATAAACCATTATCGCATCTCCACAAACACTCACAGGGAACTACCTAAGTAAAAATTGAATGATTTTTTTTTTAGTGCCTATTGGATGTATTAGTTAGCTATTCTTAGTGATGAATAACTGAGATAATTTTTATGCATTTATTTTATCCATGTCATTAACTCTCCAAATAATGTGTCTCACATTTAAAAGAAAAATCTGGCTGTAAAACCAACATAGGGTACCATAATCCCCAAGCTTACCAAGCATAGTGAGTATTCTAAATTATTTTGTAACTCTGTCTCTGTTTTATCTTTAAATGTTCGAGTTTCCTATTCCATGAATCTTTAACATTAACTTCTATTTTACAATCTTGTTTTCTGTGGTTTAGCAGTGAAATGCCTCATAAAACTTAATGCAAAGAACTGAGAAAATATAAATAGACCAAACAACAACTTTGATGTTGAGTGCAATATTTTCTACTAATTTTAGAGCTTCGGGGGCAGGTTAGTTCTCTCAAGCTCTAAAATGTTTATAGCTGAGATTACTTGCACTCAGCAGAAGCTGACCTAAAAACCAGCATCAAATGTTCTATAGTCATGAACATGAACAGGATTTCCCAGCCCTGAAAGTGTGCAAAATTTTTGCAGTGAAGAAAAGGGCACTTGTCTATTGGATATTCCATGCACAATGCTACATCTCCATGACCTGTGACTTCTTCAGATTACTTAGAGTAAATGTGCATAATATGCCTTGAAGAAAGACATTGGCCAGCTTTGTGGCATCTGGTAAATTAATTAACTTATAAAATGACCATCTTCCCGGGAGTACCATGAAAGTTTGTTGTGAATTGAGTGCCTATTAGATATTATTGAAAGCTGGATAAAGTAAATACATTTTATAAATGGTTAATTAGATTAATATCCAATTTGCAAATAGTGTATCCTAATGGAAATTCTATGTCATGAAACAATTAGTACTGCTTATTGTATAAAGTGAATTCTGATGTTGGGAGCAGAATTATCCACATTTGTTAATTTTGCTATGCTTCCCTAAACTATTTTAAGGGAGGAGCAGGGGGTAAAGTTTATCATGATTTTATATTCTAGTTTATTGCTATTCTTTCCACATCATAGATTTTTTTATTTCTCCATGACACGAAAACAATAAACAATTAAAATTTTTTTTTTTTTTTTTTTTTTTTTTTTTTTTTTTTTTTTTTTTTT
>NW_007726828.1:467888-552569 GCF_000696425.1 Galeopterus variegatus
TTTTTTTTTTTTTTTTTTTTTTTTTGTTTTTTTTTTTTTGTCTTTTTCCGTGTCCGGCAACAGATCGCAACCCTCAGTGTTGCCCCCGTACCGGACCGGGGACCGGCAATGGGATCGCAACCCTCGGTGTTGCTCCCGCGCCTCGCTCAGCCAGTGAGCGGGAACCGGTCTGTATGTGGGATCCGAACCCTCGGGCGGGAGCGCCGCCGCGCTTCCCAGGCGGCGCACTATCCAGTGTGCCACCGGGCCGGCCCTAAAAATTTTTTTAGGTAAAAATAGGGTAAGACTTTTAATTTCATGAGTTAGATAAAATAAAATATATAACAGATATTTTAATTTCTCAGCAATTAAAAATGTTCTATATCTGTAAGGGGAAATTACACTTACATATCGAGTATCTTTTTCCTATTGCCAATGCACTTAACTGATGAATATTTATTTACTATTCTACATATATGTACGTGTTTTATGAATTCAGTTTAATTAAAAAGTGTAAGGAAAAACATTTGTGAAAATAGTTTGTTATTTTTTAATAAAGTTATTCAAATTTATTATAGAAAAATTTGGAAAATATAGAGTGGAAAGAAGAAACACAATAAACCTACCACATGAAACCAGTTGCTGTTATTTAAATGTATTTTCTTTTAGTCTTATATTCCTTTTGGCTGTTAGCTCAATTTATTGTCAATTAACAAATTAATAATAACATAATATGCTATCTATAATAATATATAATTAAAAATACAATATACTTTGGTTCTATAAATAATTTCTCTTTAAGAAGAAAAAGATTTTAATTGACAATTATTCTGGTTTCATTTTTATATACTTTGTCATAGCTGTAATCATATTATTCTTTCTATCTCTATTTTTTTGTTTAACATTATAAGGTAAGCATTTTTTTGCATATTATTTCAAAACTTGTTTTAATTCTGTATGAATTGATACTTTACATATATTTTTGCAATTTCCATTGCTATTGGAAATATAGTTGTTTTTTTTAATGTGGATTTGTGATTAATAACTCTACAGTGAACAGTATGTATATTGATTTTAATCTTTTGATCGATTCCCAGAAGTAAAATTACTAAGTCAAAAGCATTGATTATTATTAAAGTACCATACATGGAAATCAAATAGATGAAAGTAATGAGCACTTACAAATGGGTCAGAGAGGTTGCATTATAATTGATAATTTGAGAAAGGGTCATGGAAACGAATCGGAGAGAAATGTAATTCTTTTTCCATCTCTTCAGAGAAAAACTCAATATGGGAAAAGTAACAATTATGATAGAGGAAAAGTAACAAGAGGTAGATCAAAACAGTCCTTTAAAATCTTGTTAATTTTGTAACACCAGAGACTATAACAGTTATTGACCTCTTTTGCTTACAAAATAGTACACATAAATTGTAAGACAAAACCCATCCATTGTCCCATAATGCAGAGACAAGCTAACATTTTGATGCATTGACTTCCATGCTTTGTGTGTATGTATATGTGTTGGGGGAGGGAGGGTACATAAAATGAGATGAACCTCTATGTATGGTTGATATCCTGCTTTTATTATTTTACATAATATGATCATATCTCTATATCACTTTTTAAAATCTGTGATATTTAGTTGCTGCACAATATTTTATAATTTATTTATTTATTTATTCATTGACATTTATGTTATTTTCAAAGTCTTGTTGGTATAAATATCACTTCAATGAGAAATTTTATAAGTAAATTTGGCACTTATGATTATGCAATTAGAATAAGTACCTATAATGGGAATTACTAGTTCAATGGGAATGCCATATACAGATTTCTAAAATTCATCTATGTGAGAGGATGTAGGGTTTATCTTTTAAATTTTTATAACTAAAATCTCCCTTAGGTTATTATGATGCTGTATAACCCTAAAGACTTTATTTGGGTACCAAGTCACTAATCCTCCTTTCTTGGACAAATATGTGGCTATCAGATAGTTAAATGAATTATTCATTAGTATCACTAACTAAAAGGAATTTGTGGAGGGTCCAGAAAAAAATAAGTTGCTTAAGGTTAATTAAGCATCCATTATGGTTATTGTATGCTGATCCCATTATCACATGGTGGTTTTAACCATCTCCTCAGTGTGTTTTCTCTTTCTACCCTAGAGTGCCTTTTAAGGTTGAATCCCAAGACGTGTGGTTCTTTAAGGGTTTCCCAACTGCATAGGTGGAAAAAGAATCTGTAATCTCACTCACTCACTCAGCCTCTCTTGTCTCTTTCTCTCTCTGTCTCTGTCTCTCTTTCTCTTTCTCTTCTCTGGTTACATACTATCTTTTCTCTCTGGTGGTTTGGCTGGCCTGAAGGGTTATAAAATATTTTTCTTCTTTTTTTTCATGTTCTGATTTTAATCTGCGTGATGTGAGTAGATATTTGCTCATCTCTGTAGTTAAGAGTGTAGAAAGAATAAATCATCAACAGAGTGCCTCTAGGAAGATTTTCCCCACCTGGATACATTCCCCCTGTCTTTTCTACTTTAAAACTTTCCCTTTCCCACAGAAATTGAACAAAGAACACAGCAGACTACACTTCAGAAGGCTGGGGCTCTTTTGGAACTGCCTCAGCAGAAAAGCTTTTTGGGACCTTTAACCTTGGACTCTTCCTCATTTCCTTTGTTTGGGCAACTAAGTACTGTTGATTTGGAATGATGAATGGTTGAGTTCAGGCCACCAGTGGATGGTACTCTGAAGTGAATAGGTGATTTCTGTGTGACTTTTAGAATTTTTAAAAGACACTAACATTTGTGTGTATTATTGCACTCTTTGTGGAACTGTTTCTGAAATAATAAATCTGGGATCCCACATTTTATCCAACTGAGCTCCTTAAGCTTTGGAACTGTGGATGTGGAGCTCTTGGGCTGGGCCCTGAGGCCTGGTGTAAGGTCTGGCCTAGGTGGAGAGGGACAAACATCCTTGGGGAATGAAGTCATGGCAAGTTTTAGTCTTCTTGGGGCACGATACTTAGTTACTGAATAATGCATATTTAATATATGTCAAATCAGTTCTAGATTTATAAAGGATGGAATAGCAGATCCTTGTATATTGCATTTTAATGTCCAGAAGGAGCAGAGGAATGGATGAAACTAACAAGTCACTTTTGCTCCTGCCAGTCAGAATAGAAAAAGTTGAAGTGGCAGAAGATAATGAAATTATTTGTTAAAATGAAGTTTTGACTTCTCTGTTGAATTCCATTTATTCATGCCACTCCAGTTTTCCATCAATAACTGAATTCAGGCCAATTTGATTGGGTACATTGTTATGCCCTCATCTCTAAATTATGCTAGAATATCAATACCATATATAAAACCGAATAACAATAATGCTTGTTTTGCAGATACTTGAATTATATGTCTTATATTGTTTTCCAGGAAAAGGTGATGTATTTGGAGACATCTTCTGGAAGGAAACCACCCTTGCTCATGCATGTGCCAATGTCCGGGCACTGACATACTGTGACCTACACATCATCAAGCGGGAAGCCTTGCTCAAAGTCCTGGACTTTTATACGGCTTTTGCAAACTCATTCTCAAGGAACCTCACTCTTACTTGCAATCTAAGGAAACGGGTATGTTGTCTGGATCTATTTTCCCTTATCAGTATCCAGAGGATTAATGTGTTTTGCTCTACTAACTGAGGAGTCGAAAAGTTACTTCATTTTTTAATAGTATATTGCCATCAGTGTTAAGTGACATAATTTTCTTTGCCTTTACTTATATTTTGTTTACTTTTTTAAGGGAAAAACATGCTGATTATATGAGTACAAATTTGAATCTTTATTATTTAAGATGCAAAATAAAAAACAGGCTTGAGGAAAAGCAAATAAACTGTAAACTGTATTATGATATAGTTAGTTCTTGGATCTTATACTAGTGCCATTAAGTGAATACCAGTGTCTTTTACTTTATTATTTAGATTTTTTAAAAGCTGGTAAGGTTAATCAAGCCTGTTGCCTGTTTTACATGCCCACCTCTCTTTAGACCCTCCTTCTCATTTAATAATCAATTTACAAAGCTTACTCTCCATTAATTCTTTCGAAGAACACTATCTCAAAAATTAATTAGTCACACTGACATGTCTTACAAATAGGTATAGGAATACTTTATTTTGTACTGCTGCTGCAAATGTAATCTTCTTTGCCATTTTCTTTGTTATTGATGAGTGTGACACAAATTTAATTTGCATAAAGAAATCTCCTAGCTCTGATTTATAGGTCACTGGGCTTTGACTAGGGCTCTTTTACTGCCAAGAATGAAATACATGTTTGGACAACTGCACTTAAGGAATTTCATCTAAAATGATTCCCTGTCTATGGTGAAGTATTTTGAAATACCAATTCTTTGTTTTCACGACCTCCTCAAATAATACTTTCCCTGTACCTGACATAGAGGGAAAAAATCAAGCCAAGAGACAAATTAATGTCTATATTGTAGCAACATAGAAATGAACATAAATCAATGTAATTCCTACTTGGGGTTCCAAGGGAGTACAAGACTAGCAGGAGTATTATTCATACTAGCTGAATCACAACATTTGATCTATATTTGAACAACATGTTCAGTTTATACTTTTGTTAACAAATAGTTATTGAGCATCCAGAATCTGCAAGACTAAATGTAAATACCTATACAGAGCACAAAGACCGAATGGTGTTCCTGTGCTCAAGAAGCTTACAGTCAAGTGTGATTATTACGTGAAACATGCCTAATTGAAAGTTAAGGTAGTAATAAATGTGGAAGAATGTAGAAGAGAGGTGCCAAATGTGAACTAAATATGGAACTTTCTTGCTTATTCGTTAGGGAGCCCAGAGTCCTTTTCAGTATTAAGCAGAAATGTCTCCATTGGTCTAAGTTCTACCTTCTGCAATGACAAATTCCCCTTCTACAAAGCAGCCTGTTAAATATTTGAAGCTCTTATATTATTATTGTCTTATCCAATCTAAAATGTTCAGGTTTTGAAATCTTCCCCTATCCTGCAAGATTGCCAAAACCACGTGCACATCACACACACACACACACAAACACACACACATGCTTACACACAGGATCGTTGGTTATGAAAGTTGAGTGCACATCTTAGTGTGACTACCTCTGATAAGAAGAGAAACTAGAGACAGAAAACTCGTGTCTGTTTTTAATGGGACCTGGGAATGATGTGCCTGTCTCTGCAGTGCCAGTGTGCTGAATTACATCAAATGCCTTCTTCCGTTTAAAACCTGTTCCCTGTTATAACTTGTGTCAGTCTTTTATAATTCCAGCCTCTTTGCTCTTGATGGATTATCTCAATAACATGGCAAATTGTGTGAACAGGGTGTATAGTCAGTGTGTGTCATTTTATTTTCAGAAAAAAAATATTCTCATAAAAAAGTGAAATTTGAGAAAATATCTTCCAATGATTACTAATAATAACTACCATTTTGAGAGCCTGTTCTATATAGCAAGGCACTTTAGCACATTTTACATATGATGATTATATTAAATGTCAATCACCCACAAACAAGGCAGCATAATCTCCTTTTCACACATGAGGAGGTTGGAGTTCTGAAACAGGGATAGCTAGTTGCCGAATAACTTATTGATCAGGGCTTGGATTTGAACCCATCTCTGTATGATTTTAAAATCTATATTTTTTAGACTATAACCTGTTACTTTAGCTTGTAAAAGTAGCTTTCATTTCATTTTTTACAACAATATTCTACAGATACACTCTCAACAATTTATAGTTTCTCATTCATTCATTGACTTTATTCCCCATTGATCTATTAATAAAAATATTTTTTTCTTGTTGCTATTCTTATAAGCATTATTATAGTAAATATTTGTTTTGAATTGTATAATCAAAATTATGTCCATAGTATACTCTTGATATCTCATAGCTATCATAACTATTAATTAAGGGCATGCTCCTGATAAGAGGGGGAGCATATTTTGAACCCAAGTTATCAGCCATAGTAGATGACAGCTCTGTATAATAAGCATATACCAAGGCTCATTAGAGAAATTTGTATAGTGTGCAGTTTTCAGTGGCTGCAAGTGGGAGGAATGTGATAGTTCTTTAGAGGCTTGCCTTCTTCTCTGTTAAAGAAAAATAAGATGTTTGCTATGAAAATGTAGCTCCCCCTAACCATCCTTAAACCTCTCTATATAAAAATTCTAGAGCTATAATTGATAATTTTATGCAACAACTAGATGAGGGATTGACAAACTTTTTTTGTTAAGAACCAGGTAGTAAATATTTTAGGATTTGTGAGTCAATCTCAACTACTCGACATTACCATTGTAGTGTGAAAGCAGTGTCTTAGGCTGCTTGGGCTACCATAACAAAATACCATAGACCGAATGGCTTAAACAACAGAAATTTATTTCTTACAGTTCTAGAGACTGAGAAGTCTAAGATCAAGATACTGGTCAATTTAGTTCCCTGGTGAGGGATCTCTTCCTGACGTGTAGATGGCCACCTTCTCATTGTGCTGTCACATGGTAGAGAAAGAGAGGAGGCAAACTCACTGGTGTCTCTCCTTATAAGGGCACTAATCCCATCATGAGGGCCACACTGTTAGGACCTCCTCTAAACCTAATTACTTCCCAAAGGTCCCATCTCTGAATACCATCACATTGGGGATTAGGGCTTCATCATATGAATTTTGGGGGGGACAAAACTCAGTTCGTAGCAGCAGCCATAGAAAATATGTAAATAAATGAGCATTTTTGTGTTTCAATAAATCTGTATTTACAAAACAGGTGGCTGCCCATGGGCCTTACGTGTGTCAACTGCTGAAGGCAGAGGACTGGAAATTAGGTGGGGATGACAATGGCATACAAATAAAATTCCCTTCCTCTTTATTTAAAAGCAAATCTTTACTACTTGTTATCTAGCCAGAGGGTTATCATGAAATGGAAAATACCATAAATAAGAGGTGGCTATAGGAACCGGGTAGATAACATAAAGGCGTGAGGCAAGGCTTATAGCTGCTGTGATGACGGGAGAGTTCACACCATATATAAAAGCCACTACTCAGTCTGGCTTTCCCTTGCTGCAATGCCATCCTAGTGTTGCTTGATCTTCATATTTTTTTCCTAGAGTAGCCAGAATTTTTAAGTAAAATCACATTAGTTTAGTAAGTGGTTTGTTTTTTAAATCCTGTAGTCAAAAACCACAAGTCTGTTTGCTATTGTTCCAACAGTTTGTTACCTAAATGGAATGATTTAATGAACCTCTGAACTCATGGTACTAGAAACCTGAGATTTTTACCCAGGGTCTGTAAATTTTGATGAGAAAAAACATGATATCTTTATTTTCCTTAATTTCTAACTGAAATTTAGCTTTTTCTTTTCATTTATGAAGATTGATATCCAACTACATCGTTATTAGAAGTACCAAAAGGAATAATAGATATTTTCAATCATATATGTTAAAGATATCCTGAAATGTTGTTTATGCTTATCGCTAGTTAGAAATTATGGCAGTTATTAGACCAACTGCTAAATATGTTACTGTGTTAATGAAGAAGCACATAGATTACTATATTGGAAATTATTTTTAAATATTTTGATAGCTGGATGTGAATTTAATGTGTTTCCTTTGCAATCTTATGCATTTTTAAAATTTTCATATTTATTTATATGTATTTTTTTATTTTAACATTTGCTTGTACATATTTGTGGGGTACAGTGTGTTGTTTCAGTACATGCATATACAATCTTATGTATTTTATTTTGTGCATTTAAAGCAACTCTTCTAAGAAGAGGTCCACAGGCTTTGCCAGATTGTTGGGGTTAAGATCCTGTGTATGTGAATCAAAAACTAAACTGAGCTGGGCAAAAGGACTGGTTGGTGTATTTTTTTCAGTAACAAGAACACAATTTCATAGTTTCCAATAAGTTTAAACATATTTAAAAAAGGCATGGGAGAGCAGCAGAGGAATGTTGACTTACTTGCTGACTTTATTTATATATTTGTTTGCTTAACCAATTCAAGATGCCATTTCCTGGAATAACAAAATGGTGTTTATTAAATTGAGGACCAGCCCTCAGGTGTGTTTCAAAGAAGGTAAGCAGCGCACCTAGCACAGGTGATACCTAAATTTTAAAGGGTTCTCATTAGACTTTTAAAGTTAATGTTGTACTTCAATTCATTCTGCCTAGTTATACGATGTTGTTTACCATTAGTGTAAATAAGAGTTAAACTAGGAGGCATGGCTGTTGCCCTTTGAAAGACTTGCTTATAAAGCTGGCCCTTGGGAACTTGGATTTTAGGAGGGTTCTCACCCTTTAACTGGTAAGAGTGGCTTGTTGTGCCTAAACAGTATATTCAAATAATTTGATCTATTCTGAACACCTACTTTCGTTCCAGAAGTATGAGCTTTGTATTTGCCAGGTGGAGGATGCATATGTGATCAGTCCCTAGTAAAAAAACCCTGAGTCTCTCATGAGTTTCCCTGGTAGATAACATTTCACACATGTTGTCACAACTCTTGCTGGAGGAATTAAGGAAGTTTGTGCCTGGCTACCCCCAGACTTTGCCCAAGCATTTTACACTTTGTTAAGTTTGCTTTGTATTCTTATGCTGCAATAAGTCATAACCATCAGTGTGACTATATGCTGAATCCTGTGAGTCCCCTTAGCACATTGTCCCATCCACAGGTGGTCTTGAGGACCACCAATGAACCATTTATAAAGGTTGATATGAAATCTGTATCCTCAGAGGTCCTCAAATATGCAGATATATTAGTTATTTCTTTATAGCCTTTTTTCCATTATAGACCCTTGTTGTATGTGTAAAAGAGAATGAACCATTTAAGAACTGGTGGGTATATTTGTCCACGAGGCTGTCAAGAGAATTCCATTTCCTTGAAACTTAAAATAAATGTTGCATTAGCACTTATGGCTACATTAAGCATGGCTGAGATTTTGAATATTTCTGAATATTTCCTTCACTTTCAAGATAGCAAGAACACATTTTCTTCCAGATTGACTATTTAAATAGGATGAGTGAGGGATTTTATTTGCTATTTTCTCTACAGTTTTTTAAAGTGTGGCACAGACAGGATTGGCTGGCTCACTATATATTCAATATTCATCCATCAAGCTCCCACCTCATAACCATGGGGTCATGGAGACAAAAGGCTCAGTGACTGCCCCTAGGAGTCTACAGTCTAGTGAGAGACCATAATATAATTGGATAAGTGCCATGTGAGGGTTACTCTCAGGTACAAAGGGAGCATAAAGGAGATAAATCCAGTTCATCCCAGGGAGTAGATAGGGAAGGACTCCACGTGGTGATGATAACACTGGAGTTAGGATTTTACTGCAAGCAAAGGGATAGTCTAGAGCAAGGAAGGATCTTGTAAATAACCTATTTCAGTTTATTTTCATTAAAGATGAGAAAACTAAGAACGTTAAGTGATTTGCTCAAATTCACTTATGTAATTAGGGGCAGAGTTGGGAGTAGAATCCAAGCCTTTTGAGTCTCATGCTGCCAGTATTTCTACTATATAACCTGGACTGAAAGCCTTTTGTAGAAGATTGTGAGTAAAAGTCAGTATGTGATTGTGCCCATTTTTATTAGGGAAGAAGGAAGATATATGGCATGTGTTAGTATGTGATTCATAGATTGATTTTAATGTTTTTCACAGCATGGTTCAGGATAATACTAACAATGGAGCCAATAATACAAACAAATAACAAACAAACAAACAAGCTATAAGTAGTGTTGAGAGTCTGTGAACTGGACTTTAAACTCCCAATCTGAGTACAAACCACTGTATATGGTGTGGCCACAGCAGGCATGTCACCGCCTGTGTTGTAAAGGATCTCGTTGTAGTGAAAGGCTGTAACTGTCATATCAATATTGCTCAAGAAGTGTTACTGAATATGGTAAAATGTTGCCGTGCTGCTAATACTGCATTCTAGTATACTCTTTGCTATCATGCCAGTACTTGTAAGAAGTATGCTGGCTGCTGCACCACTTAGTATAAATATATAGAAAAAGAAAATTTCTCACATTAAACAAAAACCACTATTTTTTCACTTTTGTATTTTAACTTATTTTAAAGATGATAGCAGTGACACACTTTCACATTAGAAGCTATGAAAAAATATTGACAAGTTTACCACCAATCATGACAGTTATGAGTGCTAAAAGTATTAGTTGATCAAAAAAAAAAAAAAAAAAAAAAAGGAAAAGAAGAAAGAAAAACTAAGTGTTTCCTGGAAAAATAACTAAGATCAAACAATGTTAATACAGGCTAAAATTGTACAATAAAGTGGGCTTCCCTTTTAAATACCAAGTTTATGTTACATTAATGGTTGTAAACCCCGCTGTGGTTCCAGATTGAGTGGTCATGGCTAGAGAATTGGTGTGTCTTTTCACTCCATGGCTCTGCTGAATTTGTTGCTAGTGTAATCAAAATTTCTAAGTCAAATGGTTCTATAGAAAATGTCTCTAATACTTTTACTATTGTCGTAGAGTGGAGCCCATTGGACATTGTTAAAAATGATGTCATGCTGACCCTTGCCCTTTGGTTGTGGTCTCAAAGAAATGCCTCCATTATTGCCTCAGAGACCTGCCTTGCTCTAGCTCCGTAATTTCTACTTTAGACTCTTTTGTACTGAACATCTCTGTACCACTTAGTACAACACACAGGCTAAGCTGGGACACCTAGCCAATACTCATTTAACCTTGTATTAGTTTTCTTAGATTGACATAACAACATACCTTTGGCATGTGTTGTCACAACTCTTGCCGGAGGAATTAGGGAGAGGACCCTTGGAGGCTTGTGCCCGGCTTTACCCTGCATCTTTTTCTTTGGTGAGTTTGCTTAGACTGGGTGGCTTACACAACGGAAATTTATCTTTCACAGTTCTGAAGATTAGAATTCCAAAATCAAGGTGCCAGCAGGGTTGGTGTCTGGCAAGGCCTCTACCTTTGGGTTGCAAAGGCCACCTTCTCTCTGTGTGCTCACACGGCCTTTCCACAGTGCCTGTGTGTGGACAGAGCTTGCTCACTCTCTGGTGTCTCTTCTTATGAAGACACTCATCTTACTGGAACAGGGCACCATCATTATAACCTCATGCAATCTTGGTTCCTTTTTAGGAAACTCATCTCCAAATATAGCCATGCTACAGATTAGGGCTCAAACATATGGGGGGAGGGGGGAAGAGCACAGACATTCAGTCCCTAACAACTGTGTTTTATTTTTTTAATTAAGTATGAAGAAATAACATTGAAAAATATTCTAAAATCAAAATATACAGCTGAAGTGAGTCTACATTACTGGGAATGTGCAGCAGCATTCAGTGCTGATTTTTATAACACCAGGGCAATGCATAATTATCAATACTAGCACAACATTCCTGCACTCTGACAGTCACTTAAGAAGGATTCTCATTTAAAATGAGTAAAGTGTCCTCCAAGAATGATCAATACAAATTATAAAATGGAAAAACAGAACGTAGAGGTACTTGTAGAATTCCTTTCCCTTCATAAAACCAAGTTCCTTTTCCACACATGGCACGCTGCTTAAGTAGAGATCAGCTGAAGCCCCTTGGCAGTATTATGGAGAAACGTCATACCAATCCTGGTTTTTGATGTTCCTGCAGTGAGATACAGTGGCTTAAGTTTACTCTTGCATTAGCACAGGCTCAGAAGTCAATAACTCTTTTCTCTCCAGAAAGCATTCTTGTCATGGTGAGTCCAACAGCACAGAATGTCTTTTTTTCTGTGAGCAATGAAGCATCTTAGCAGTGATTACCTTTTGTAGATAAAAGGCATACCAGAATTGGATATCAAAAAGAACTAAAGTATTTGCTTGGTGTACATGTGTCGCAGATTGTATGTATTTCAGTAGCCAATACAAGCATCTTTGAGGAAATGGTCTAGGAAGTGACAATGGGAGTTCCAACTTCACTACTTTCTTTCCTAACCCCCTGCCCTGCCAATGGTATATCAGCTAAAGAAAATATGAGAGCACATTCATTTCACAAATCCATCATTTTTTAATCCTGTGGGAAAGACATTAATTGATAAAACATTGTCCACATTTGGAATAAAAGATTAGATGAGGTCCATAAAACTCTAAAATATTACATGGTATCTATGCTTACTTCTCTCATAGCACTGATTATGGTCACTTTGTTTTCCTATTTACGTGTTTAATTTTTCAACTAAACAATGAGCTCCTTAAAGTAGGAATTTTCTGTAATCTTTTTATTGCCAGTGACCAGCATAGTGTCTTCAATTGAATGAATGAATCAGAATGAAACATGAATCTGTCGTGTTGTCCAGCAGTTTTTATCAATTAGAATAGTCACTGTCATCTAGAAAAACACGATACCCTTGACAACTTTAGCAAAAAGTCTTCTGAAATAGGATTATGAAAATGACCGTTAGTAACTGGTGTTAAATCATGGTTAGAGTTAACTTCCAGCTGGTCTTTCTAACCACTTGTGTCTGCAGATTCTGCACAATCCTGCAGCAGCTTGTCTAGAGCTCTCAGAATAGCACACACAATCTTGACATCACTGTAAGTGAATTAAGATAACCCAATGCCAGGGGCTGTGATTACCAAAGCAGTTCCTTTTTCTCTTTTCTCTCATTTTTCTCTGAAGAATCTGCATACCAACTTTGAACCTGAGCAGAGTATAGTTATAGCTCTCATAACCCCTATTGATCATCAGGACTGCAAATTTACTCCAAATGACTGGCCCTGCTGGCAGTAGCTCTCCTGACATGTTGTGGTTTGTAGAGCTTTCACTGCCGAAATGGTGTAGCTTGCTGCTTTGCAGTGTACACAGCACAGGCATGATCTCATTGAGCTTCAAATCAGGTGAGGTGACTTGCTCATGGCCACATATTTGATAGTTGCTTTGAGGCTCCAATCTCAGTCTTCCAACTTCAAGATGGCTCTCATTTCACTGATTGGGGTAGAAAGAGACAGACCTTCAGCAATTCAGAAGTTTGTCATGTGCATTTAGATGAAGCAGGACCTAATTATGGAATCTTTTGAGACCTTATCTTCTATTTGGGCTCTCTGTTGGTCTGCTTCCAGACAGAATAAAAACTTTTCCACATTTAGTTACCAGGACAGAGGTTCACAGATCCCTCACTCTTCAATATGTTTCCAAAGCAGTTATGTAAAGACAAGATTTCCCAAGGTTCAGAGTGGACACTGGATTCGATAATATACCAACATATTCGACACTGGATTATACTCTTTATTGTTTGCCCGCTCTTCTTTTCAAAACTAGAGCTATTCTTATTGCAAGAAAATATGTATTTTAGTAGGAAACAAGGAGGAAATAAATAATTTTAATAGAAAAGTATTTAACTAATATAATATAAAAAGGAAGATATTTCATAAATTATTTTTCTTGGGAATTCTCCATGTATCCAATAATGCACTTGAATAATTTGGTTTTTTGTTAGGGCTGAATCCTGCCTTACACAAATGCTTTCCTGGGGTCATCATAGCTGGACACCTGATTATTTATTTCCAAAGTGCCTACCACTTCTTAATTCTCAACAGCTAATATTCAATGAAGGGCCACTGGAAGCATGGGGCTTTATCACACCATCTTTATTTAAAGGAAAATACTCCTCATAAACTAAAAAGCAAAGGTTTTTATTAATGTAAGCACTAAAATGTGTGTATTATTTTCTTCCCTAATGTCCTTTGGTACTGATTTGAATTTGGAGTTTATCCAATTTTTTCTATCCCAACTTATTACGTCTCTTTTTTCCTTTTTTCTTCTAGAAAAAGTCAATGAATATTCTATATGGTTGAAAATATTATAATTTAATATAGTGTGAATCTTTTTGTGGATCTGTATTTGAATATATTTTTAGGCAGAGTTCTTTTTGGGGTTCCTCCTTCTCCAACCCCCAAGGCAATATCTAAATTTAATCATATGGTTTATCATTGTAGGGATTTCTGCCTTTTACTTTTTGAGCTGAATTCATCAGCTCAGGTTTTTCTGTCCTCTGACATATCTGGGAAAATTCAGAGCTCAACAGACATGTATTTGAAAGGGTTCCATGCTGATTCTGAGCAGTAGCTTTTTAATGCTTTTCAAAGGGACATCTTTTAAAAAAGCATTTGGTTATTCAAAGTAGGGATTTAAGATGTTCATAGTGAATTCTTTTTTTTTCTTATTATTTTTATTTGTACATGTTTATGGGGTACAGAGTTGACTATCAGTATTTGTGTGCAGTACGTGATGATCAAATCAATATTGTTAGCATGTTCAGCATTACAAACAATAATTACTTTTTGTGTCCCTTCAGTCAGACTGTTTCCAAAAAATGTAAGATAAATATCATAATAATATATATGAGTGTCTATAGAATAGAAAGAACTTTAAAGCAATATATAAGAAAATACAGCTACTCTGTGGTTAGATTGAATTCCTAATAGTTGTCTGTTTTGACCAAAATAACATCTGCCTCCCTAGCTGGGAGGTGCATTTCATAGATTCTGGCATTCCAATCAAGTGATCTTTTCCCAAAGGAATCAAATCAAGTAATTCTACTAAATAGCCAGAGACACTCAGATAACCCAAGGAGGAGGCTATGGTAATTTCTTCTAGAGAAAGTCATTCATTTTCTTCCTCTTCTTTCTGAATCAGTTTATACTTGATTCACCCAACACTTTTAGAAGTTGACATTTGCTTTCACTGGGGTTTGTTCTACGCACTCAAATTTATCCTCTAGAGAGTGATGTCATCTTTTGAAGTTCAGCAGAGGTGCAGTCCCTTAGAAAACTCACAGTCTGGAATGAAAAGTGTAGAGTAAAAACTGTCACTGCTAATTCTGCACATAAGAATCCAATTTCCCCTAACAGCAGCCCACAGAGGTAATATGGGGCATTGGGCCCTAACCAGGAATTTGCTTCCTTCTTTTAACCAGTACCTTAACAACTATATTAGGTATATGTGGACTGCATCATAATTCAGTCACATTAAATGGGTAATAGGTAACACAGATCCTATGAAAGTTAGTTTTCTGTGACAGGAAGTTAGGTACCTCCTCTTAAGTGAGAAAATAGTGTTTCCTAATCCTCAGAAATCAGAAAGCATGAAGTGGAATGACCTACTTAGCCAGTGTAGAGCAAAGAGCGAAGGGTCGCTTGTGCCAGCAAAAGGTGAGCAGGAGAGATCAGATCCAGCCTGCGGGATTTAAGAGCCCATAAAATGAGGCTGACTGCTGGCTTGTTAACAGCGACATTTCCACATCTGAGAGTCACCAAGTGGCTTGTTACTGAAATCGCACACTAGGAGGAAGGCTCCCAGCCCAACAGCCTTTCTCTGTAGGCTGTTGGGAGTGGGAATAAGGATGGGGAGCAAAGAAAAGTTCTGGACAGGGGCTCAGTCCCTTCATTCCAACTTTCTTCTACCAAGTGTTTGTGAAGGTCTTAATATGAACTTTTGCTCTGGTGAAAAAACTATGAAAGTAGATTTGTATTTGGTAATTTTGCAAAGATGAAAACTCTCTGTTGTTGGGTTCCTAAGCTTGGTACATTCCTTTAGAAGGGTGTTTTTAAGTTTGAACCAGAAATTTTATGGAGGTTGATAACATTAAGAAAGCTTAAATAATATTGAGAGAGAGAGAGAGGACTGTAAAAATTTAAAAATTCAATCAGGACAGGTCTGTCAGCAGAAAAAACTTGCAATAAATGTAATTATATGAAAATGTACTCTATGTTTGGAGGGTAAACAGTTTATATACTATACCAAATGAAATATAAGAGATTTGAATTTCTAGCTTTTGAGCAAACTTTATAAGACAAACATATCAATCTCTTTCTAGAAGCACAGGCACCTCTGAATTTTCTACGATCAGATATCTATGCCCCAGAAATGAATTCATAATGAGGCCACAGAATTTTAAATTATCTGAGCATTTTCTCATTCTGTTCAAAGCCTCTTTAGAAAAATATTCCCGATTTAGAAAACAACTACTCTACTTTAGGTTTCAGACAGTGGTAATATTCAATCCTCTTGTGTGTTCTGGTTTGTCAAAAATACAGCTGATTAACTTTGATTAAAGAAGATCAGAGATGGAATTAATACCTCACCAAAATAAAGTCAAACTAACATTGATGACCAGGGCTATAATAAAGATGAAATATAACCATACATATGGCAATAAAAATGGTTATTTAAAATGGAAAACAAGGGCAAAGGCATTCATTTATTGAGTTATAAAAAGTCTTGTTCTCGAAATAAAAATTTTGAGATTACATCTTTAAAATATGGGGCAATAAAATTATTCAGATTTAGACAAATGAAAGAGAACTTGGGAAAATAATATAAGGAAAATGATATGTGTTCCTTGAATTGCTAATAAGGCAATTGAAAAGAAACAAATCACCTCCTCCTACGACTTATCCTATAGCTCCAGATTGCTCCTCAAGGGTCAACTTCAGCAACATCTCCTCCATACTCCTTTCCATGTGCTCCAGCTCCACATGACCTTTCCTTTTTCCATACTCCTGTACAACCATCCACTGCACCATTTGTTCGGTATTTACTGTATATTGCTTTGTAGGGTCCTACAATGAGCTAATAGATGCCCTGTCCCCATGCACTGACTGTTAAGCTCTTAAAGAGATGTTATCCCACACATACAACTGCTCTTTTCAGCCCAGCACTCCAGCAACGTTGTTGGTTGAATGAGTAATAATATCTCAGAGTTCATTAATTTAAGGCAATCTGTGCTGCTTCCCTTTCTGATGGTAGAACTCAATATCCATGTGGAAGTAAGTACTGAGAGGAGAGTAGCAGGAAAAGAGGAAAAAGAGATATTTGATTTATTATGTTTTTAAATTTTGAAAACTACTGGGATCATTCTGAATGTATCTTTAATAAGAGTTTGGAGAGATTACTTTTTTGATGAATTATAAAACTCTTTGGAAAGATAAAAAATTTAGACTTGCCTTTGGATTACTGTGAGCAAATACATTTCAATTGGTTAAAACTGGTCCCAAAATGGAAAGAGGGAATGGTGATATTTGCAATTCTCCAGGAAGTGCCTAAGTTCTTTCTGTTCCAGCATTGGGTGGCATTCAATTTAGAATGAATCTTTAGTTGTTATTTTGGTGAAGAAGAAAAGGAGAAAAGGGTGTCCCAAACATATGGCCCTTTCTTTTTTAAGCATCTGTAGGCAGGAGAAGTGGACCTTGGCTTCCACTCAATTCAGGAATAAAAACGATCCTGATTACACCTACAGTCAAGGAGCATTTATACTCTTTCCTAGGGAATGTACCAAGATCTCCCTTTGGAATGACTAGAGCACTGGCTTTAGGCTCAGGTGTGTGATCTTGGGCATATGAGTTTACATGCCTTGGTTTACACATCTGTAAAATGAGATATAATAGCCAATGAATATGCCTGGAGTACCTTTTAAGTGCCAGGCACTTTTATAAATACATCATACCCAGAAGTGAGTAAAACAGATACTCATAAGTTCCCTGCCCTCATTGGGTTTAGGGCCTAATGCCTACTTCACAGAGTAGTTGTGAGTGTAGAGACCAATCCATTGAGGTCTTAGTAAAGGTTAGCAGTGATGATGGTGATGATGGTGATGACAATGATGATGATGACTTGATGATGACAATGATGATAAGGACATGTTTCACAAATGGCAGTGCCTGACTGGTGCTCAAAATCCTCTCCCAAAATTCTAATAGTGAGAAAAGGTCAGGCAGTAGTCTCAGCATGTATTATTGGAGTCCATCGGTCCTTGGTGACAAGAAAGTAAGGGAAATGCTAAAAGTCACTCAGGTCTGATCTCTTTAGGAGATAGAATCCTCCTCTCATAAGCCAATGGAATGTGCTGAGAATTGCAGACAGAAGCACTTGTACACTCTCCCAGAACAACGTTGAGTTTTTCCAAAGGAAAACTTTCTTACTTTCTTCTGTTAACACAAAACAATATCTACCTCTACCTCTTTCAAAACTCCACACATTCAACATGATATCTATTAGGGGTGAAAACTTAACTGAGGCCCCTAATGTTTGATGAAATGATTTCACTAATAATACATCTTAAGAGAACAGTTAGGGGTTGTGATTTTAAGTTCAGGTCTTGGCATTTCTAGCTCAAGGATTAATTTCTCTAATCTAGTTTAATGAACAGACTTTCATGCTCTGTTTCATTGCATGTGCTAAGATTAGCTTTAGCTAATTTAACTTGACCTAAAACTTGCACTTTAACTCTAGGTTCTGATCTCATCCTGAATTACATCTATCAAGTTTGGCTATTTGAGAACCCTGCTATCTGCTGAAACACCATCCTTATAACCATATCCCTGTGGCTATAGAAACAGTTATTATGTAAATGTGTTCCTCTTAAGAGGAGACACTCTGGGGAAGCATTGGGAAAAACAGGAAAGAGCTTTGCCAGTTTATGCTTAGTATTGACTCAGTCATCCTGTAAACCAAGAACTAAGTTCACTCTTTTATTTTGAACCTCAAACTAAATTTGAATTGCTCTTTTAGAAGTGAAAGCCAACCCCTTTCACTTTCATAAAAATTTAAATTTCACCTTCCCTTAACGTTACAACATATTTGAAAGACTTAATTTTTTTTTAATACAAGTTACTTCCATTCATTTGCTTGTAAAAGAATACAATAAAGAGAAGCCACTGGTTTGGGAAGAAAGAGAAATATTGCTTCAACAAGCTCATTCCACTACTCAAATTTGTCAAAGAAAAGGTGAACTAATATCTTTTTTAAAAATAATATTTCCTGCAAGAAAAAGTTGCTCATTTTATTCATGTTTGACATTTCATAGTAAAGGTAAAATTCATTTTTAATGAAAAAGAGTCTACAGGGTTATTAATTAAAAGAAACACAGGAAGACAGAACTGTCATTTTAAAAGAGCACATCATGAATTAGAGAAAGCCTCCAGTCAAAAATACAGTTCAGCGTAGCTCTCTGCAGGATTGAAGGCTGTCCTGCCAGTGGAATCAACTCTCACCCTGCACCCTGGTTGGCACCTGTGTCATCTGGGCATAAGATACTTTTGCACCAAAGCCTTGGTAAACTTAGAAAAGTAGTTCCTTGAACTTGTTGCTTAAACCGTTTATACTTCTTATTTTTGGTCTATTGTTCTCATCACATTGTAAACTCCTTGAGGGCAAAGACTGTGAATAACGTAATCATAGCACTTAGAGTACTATTTTGTCCTGTGATCTTGAAAAAACATTTGACAAGTGAATGGATCAACATTTGAGTGCCTCCTATTTTCAAGAATACTGAATACAGTTATTACATGGATTTATATCCCCATAACATAAATAATATCTCTAAGAAAAGGTTAAAGAGGTTAGAATTATGTAATCTGTTGAAGAGAAGTTAATGCTGTAGAAATCTGCAGCAGAGCCAGGTTGTAAGAAACTTATAATGTAAATTGTCCCTTTGATGAGTTCATACTCTTCTCTCTTATCTCCTAGAACTTCTAGTTTTGCCTTT
This sequence comes from Galeopterus variegatus, assembly GCF_000696425.1. Lineage (NCBI taxonomy): Eukaryota > Metazoa > Chordata > Mammalia > Dermoptera > Cynocephalidae > Galeopterus > Galeopterus variegatus. The sequence goes on from NW_007726828.1 coordinate 487,395, forward strand.
ATCCCCATTCCTCACATTTTATTCTACACACAGCTTTTTGGTGCTTAGAAATACCCACTATTTTACAATTCTGTCTAACATTTACCTTTTAGGAACTTGTAGCATTTGAGGAGTCCAAGATTTAGAACTAGTGTGTCCATCCCATATTTGGGACCAATTGTAATATCGAAATGTGACTGTTAATACTGATAAAGGTGATTAGAGGATATGGCTTTAGGGCTGGATCAAGTGGTCTTTCCAATATTTTAGAGCTGAATTAGCCTCTCCATGCAGGTACTGGTCTGGCTGGGTAAGCCCTCCATAGATAGTTGCAATGGAATGCATCATCCCTGCAGGCAGGGCAGCTTCAAAAGGGGAGAGGAATTGGCTAGGCTCAGTTTCTTCTTCCAACCTAACCAATCAGAGCAGTCACTCCTCTTTGGGGGGGAAGAAAGTTAAAGGCCAAAAAAAAAAAAAAAATGTTAGGAATATTAGCCTTGTAGGAGGAAATACTTTCATATGGATGTACAGGTGGAGAGAGTAAGTATCCTCCCCTAAGGAGTGCAAATGGAATTACAGAACTTATGAATGATTTTTAACATACAGGTATAACAAACATATGCATAAAATATATAACATTTATAACATGAACAATATTTATACACATTTATAACATAAATGTTTTTACATATATAAGTATAACATGAGTAAATATAAATGTCTATAAGAAATATCTTAAAAAGTATAAATAAATATTTGTGATTTATTTATACACATATAAACATGTTGTATATCACACACATTTATCTACACTTTTAAAGATAACCCAATCTCTAGTGGTGGAATTCCAGGCAAAGTGATTATGACCTGAAGGATTTCAGACAACCTGGAGGAGATGCCATGGAGCTATGGATATTTTTGGGGATAGCTTAGATCAAACCATAGAGAAAAGGGATGATCTTGGGCCACCTACCTCAGAATCACCTGGGATGCTTGTTCAAGTTGCAGATTTCTGGGCTTTACTTTGTAGATACTGAACCATAGTTACCAGGTATGGGTGGGTAAGGATTTGCTCCAGGTCAGGTCATTCATATGCACAGCATGGTTGGAAAGCTGTTGTTCTTTCCTTTAAGGTAGTACAGGGGATTGTGGCCAGATTTTGTCACCTCCTGTACACCAAGGAGAGGAGACAGAGAAAATGGCTCAGTAACAAGGTGAGTTATTGATTTTCTGGATGAAGACTCTTCTGACAATAAGGGAGACCAAAGAAATGGCTGCTCTGTGTGGGAATTGTAAAAAGTTGCAAGTGTGCAGAATATTCCCCTCTTCTCCATACCCCCCGAAATTCCTAGCTTAGCCCTTACCCCCATGCTAGGATATACAGTCCATGTGGGGAGCAGGGCACCTACTATTATCCAGTCAATCTGTCTTCTTATGGGCTTCCATAAGGAATACCCTTGTCCCTCACCCTGTCCTGCCTCCCTCCACCCCATACAGTTTTTATCCTGGGCGTCTGTGTGGCCCCTGGCCTTAGAGCAAAGTCCCTTTTCCATAAATTACTACATTTATGAATAAAATATATGTGATTGGTTCTGTGAAAGTTTTAAGCCATGTATCATATAGGTATTAAATTTATATTTGTTGAGAGAGTTGATAAATTTAGTGCTTTTGAATATCCCATACCAGGTTAAGTATTCTGAGGAAATACTGCTTTGTTGGAAAGTCAGACTCCACTTAATACTGACTTTGTTTAAGGTTGCCTTTTACGGAATAATAACCTCTTGTTGTAAGAGGACAGTTTGCTATTATATAGAAGTGGTGTTGCTGCTATTCTGTCTAGGATGACACAGGACTGACCGTGGAGGTCTTAAGACTTTTGGAGACTTTCCAGCTCATGAGCTTGAGATCTACACAGACAAACTGAGTAACCAGCCACTGAATTTGTTTACCACACAAGATAGCTTGTGCATTAAAAGCCTGGAGCTTTGACCTTCACTCTTGCTGGCGATTTCTGCAATGTCAGTGCCCTACAGAAAAGATGTTCTGCAACATCTAAATTGAAGAAGTCTAAACACACCCTTTACAATCTCCCTAGTTACTTTCCCTGACTTCCTTCTCTCTCTTTTCGTTACTCCTCCTACTCAACAGTCTTTTGGATTAGAAGGTGTTTCGAAAGCTATAATATTTTACTTGAGTTTTTTTTTTTTAAGGATTCTGATTCTCTCCCTCTTGGTAATAGACATATGGTGTGGAAGAAAAAAAAGTTCCTGCTGTTTTAGATATTTTAATCAGAGAAAGTTTTCCCAAAGCCCTCTGAATAATTGGTTTGGTGAGTAATCAATTCTGTTTCTGACCGTAGGGTGAAGTTTAACTTCACAGGTCCTGAGACACTCAGTTTTCATATTGTTTTTCTACTTGTTGCTTCAGAATACATAAATGCACGTGGTTATACTTCCTTTCTCAAAGTCATGGCCAAGATATGTAAAGTTATTTTTTGTCATTGTTTAATATCCCAAATCATAATAGGTGCTCAATATATATTTTTTTCTTTCTTGATTTCATGTCAGGAAGTCCATTGGGTAGTATTCTGAGACTATTTGTGATATTATGGAAATGATTGATTAGGAATTGATAAATCTATATTTTCACCACAGTAATATTTCTTACATATTTCTTACCTTGAGTGACCAACTTAACCTCTTGTGCCTCAATATGATTGGTCATCTTTAAAAGGGGAATAATTATAATATCTAAAACTTCCAAATCTTTTACCATTTAGAAATCTAAGATGCAATATCTTATATGTCCTTCACAGAATATATCATTGTCTTCATTTTATAAGTGAGAAAACCAAGGTCCAGAGAAGTTATGTAACTTGCTAAGATCCCTCAGTATTACGTGACAAAGTAATAGACTTGGAACCAATTGATGTCTTCAGAAAATTTACTAATTTTTTCTTTATGTAAGTACATCTCACAGAGCTCAAGGAATTATTGGGATAAGTAAGTGAGGTAGTAGCAAAAGGGTAAAATATCAATAGTTATACAGATGTTAAGGTAATATTAATAAAGCAGGATTGTCTTTACTACTGAATCCCTTCAATACTTACTATCCTCTTTAGTTCTCTGAGGTTATAAGACTTTAAAGCTAATAGAGGAGAAAGAAATTAAACAGGTAAACCTTTGAATGGCAGTTCAAAAATTTAACTTGATTCTTTATTTCTTGGGTTAACTAGCCGTTCTCTATCAGGCTGAGGCTGTTTCTTGGCTCTTGGCTTTGGTAATGGAAAAAGACTGCACTGACAGCTCCCACCTACATACAGGTACTCTGCACCCAGCTTTGTCTCCCTTACTAAGAGAGCTTTCTCTTTTAAAACCTTGTCATTCAGAAAGTTTCTAGTGACTTCCACAGTCCCTAGAGAAAGAAACTGCCTAGATTGGAGGTGGAGTTGGGTGGAACAGATTCAGAGATTTGATACTCTGTGGATACAGGCAACATAGTGAATACGGGTGGTAAAGGACCATCCTGTGCTCAGCAGCGAGGCCCAGCTAAGGGTTTGCATATAAAAAAGAATTTATGTTTTAATACAAATTTTTAACCTTTACCTAGGCAGATGACTCAGGGGATCTTGCAATACTTTAAAGCAGTGGTTTTCCACCCGAGCTGAACTTTAGAATTGCCTGGGGGGCTTTGAAAAAAAGTACAATGGGCCTCACCCCATAAACATTCTAATTTAAATTGGTTTGGGACTGGGCATTGTTTTTTTTCCAGTTCTCTGGGTGGTTATAACATGCAGCCAGGGTTGAAACCACTGTTCTAGGTCAGTGATTCTAAAACTGTGCATCACCTGGGGGGTATTCACATAGAATCAATCTATAAAATCTTTAAGAGTTCCCACTTTTTGTTTTCATAAAAATTTAGCTGAATTATTTTTATTCCCTCCTTATTTGGGATTTTTACTTATTTAAATCTAATTATGTTAACTTACTTTTATTGAAGTCTAATAATAAAACCTAGAAGAAGTTAAGATCTTTTAAAAATCTAAAACAAGTGGAATCACACACTGCAAAGTACCTTGTACTCTTTTGGTTTTGAGGACATTAGCTATCCTAAAATTTCTGAAATATGTTGTATTTTCCTTATACCACCATTTTCCAAATGTTATCTCATTTAATTCTTCCAGACCTTTGAGGAAGATATTACTGTTCCATTTTATAATCCAGAAAACGGAGATTCACAGAGGCTAAATGGATCCCCAATAAGCAGAAGAGATGGAATTTAAACCCCATGGTCTACATTGAGACCAGTGGTCTTTTTTATACCACTTTGTCTTTAGAAACAGAAAACTCACAGATGATTTTTGCAGAACTAACAATTTACAGTGCTTTTCATTTAAACATTAACGCTATTCTTTTGCACATATATATATGCACATATATATACACACACAAATGTAGAGGCTATTGTAAAATAAAAACAGAAAACAAGACTGCATTGCTGTGTTTTGACAGGGAAGAAGGATTAGATAAGTAAGGAAATTTAAAGAAAATGAATCCACTTCTATTAGCCAAAAGTTTTTATCTGTCTCTCTGCAGAAATAAATTTTTAAAAATAATTCTAAGTAAGCTGCGAATATCACTCATGTGGGCTGATTCTCTTTTCCCTGCCTTATGTTATCATTGGGTGGGGGGAAGAGACCAAAAGTCAGCTACTACAAGATGCCAGAAAAGATGTGAGGGCTTTTACAATCTAAAATCTGGATAACCCAATCCTCATTTTGACTGACAGTTGGCTTGGTATGTTCGTTCATTAAACGTAATGGTAATGTGCTACTAGGTGTGCTAGGAGGTTGCTGTCTTCAGGCAGCCTGTATTACAGAGTTAAAAGGTCGCTCTGTGTGCATCATCATGAGCTTTCCCTGAACACGAGTTCTCCCATTCTCATCTAGCCTATTGATAAAAGCAGGCCCTTGTATCATCAATCATCCTCTCAACTGAAAATATAGTACAATCTTTTTAAAATCTCCCACATCAGAAGCATCAAACACCTCACAAAGTTCTTAAGGAACAGGTGCAAGCCACTTAATCTATCAGTACACTCGTTTTGCTGGGAAATCTCCATTATGAGCTTTCTTCAGATAGCAATCAATGTATTTTGAGATTATCATGCTTGCCCTTAAAAATGTGAGAAAGATATCTTTTGCATTTGTAAGCATTTTCCTTTTTTTTTTCATACACAGAAGAAATCAAGGCATATGTTTAAGTGACTTCTACTTGAAAAATAAGACATGTCTTGAAATTAGCAGATTATGTCGAGTTAACTAAGTAATGGAAGCCAGAAACGAGACTATTAAAAGCTTCCCATGAGTTCTTTGTTTTAAATTGCTGCACGGAGCTAATCAGTTTATATTGCTCTAAAGAGACAGGGGGAAGACTTTACATGTTAGTGGATATTAATTCCATTCTTACTAAGTATTATGCAAAAGTGATTCCTTGGCACTAAATAACCAGCTGTGCAATGTAGAGTTGACTGAACTTCATTTCCACCTTCATATTAAATATCTTTTATTTTATGTTTAGCTTGTCAAAACATATCAATGGCATGATAAATTTAATAAACAAAGGAAGAAAATCAGAATGAGGATGAAACATAGTGATGTCATCCTTTTGGGGTTACATCTTTCAAATATCATGTTTTTCTCTGAAATAACTTTACAGCCCAGGAAAGCTTTTTCAGGGTAGTGTGAAAGCAAGGGGCAAGCTGAGGTGTAATGTTAGAAAATCAGCAGGGAAGCAAAATGGGATGGTGAGCAGGAGGGGACTGGTAGTAGCTAAATAGTAGTTAGAACAAGGCCACCTCTGTCTGATGACCTAGGCCAGAGATATGATGGCCATAGTTATTGAGTTTCTGAGATTAGACAGGATGTACACAGAGGATGAACAGTAGAAAGATGGAGCGTAGTGACAAGAAGTGTGTCTTTCTGTAGTCAAAGATAGCCTCACAAATGCCCATATATGTATCTTCTGTATATTGTGACCACATGCATAAAAATCATACATCGATATATTAATCTTTCATTTAATGAGTCTATCTCAGACAGACTCCTACATGGTCTTCTTTCTTCTTCTGTTGGTTTAACCAGACTTGACTTGTTTAAGTGTGCTGCCTCTGGGAATGGAAAGCAGCTTAATAATGGTCTGTTTGTCAACAGAAAAGATTCTTAGTGCTGATTCAGATGTTAAACTATTCCAACCCCAGCCCTCCAAAATCACTATCTTACTTTGCTAAAAGGTGTACATTTAATTATGTTTTATGTTGATGGTCTGTTTATAAAATACTATTAAACTGCTGTTGTAAATCAAAAATAATGTTCTATTGGCAATCCTTGAGATATGCAGCAAACTTTTCCTTCAGTTCTTCAAGCTCTGTGCAGGTTAACATGACAAGGAGTATCACTGTAAATCCCATGCCCTGGATCTTTAGAAACAAGTCTTTGTCCACTCATAACGTTTGTATAGAACGTTCTCATATTAAGTGTTTCAGTCTGCACAGCAGTACCATGTTTGAAACTGGCAGGGCTTTGGAATTAATAGTTTCAATGCCCCAGTCAACTCCCTATCAAAAGTATTCTCTGTTAAGATAACAAATGATATTATGAAGATACATCTTAGACATTCTCCAGTACCTTGATCAATAATTTCTTTTTTTTTAATGATTTTATGTTGCTATAGCACTGCCCTTGAAACTTCGCCTCAAAGAACCCCTCAATTCTCTGACACAAAAAGGAAAAAAAAATTTCTCACACAAAAAGTGTTGCCATTTTTTCTAGAGGTTCTTAGACTGAGGTTCAAATGCAGCCTTCAAAGAAATCTTTTTGAAACTTTAAACTATTCAAATAAGATTTTTAAATGTTTATGTTCTAAACAATGTATACTTTTGAGGGAGGCTCTATAATTTTTATCAGATTCCATAAAAAGTGTGTGACCTCAGAAGAAATTTAGTTATTCTGATTTATTTAAAAAGAAATGCCAAATACATTGTCTTTGAATATGGCACCATAATATAATTTATAATACAGGGAATTTTTGCCATGGACATTATTAATTTGCCCATATTAGGGATGATCCTTAAATAGCCATGTTGAACTTTAAAACATACTTACAGGTAAAGTTACCACAGATCTGTCTAAAATTAAGCATTTTTGCTGCTCATGCTCAAGTCACTCCCTCTGCCTGGCATGCCCTTATATCCTCTGCCCTTCTCTGCCTGTCAAAGTCCTTTAACACCCATCTAAAATAGCACCATCTCCAAAAGCTCCTCCATATTTCCTCATTCAGAATTCATTTTTCTCTTCTTCATAATGCACTTTTTTGTCCATTCCTTTTATTATGGAGCCTCTCATAGTCTAATTTCTATTGAGGTTCTATATGACCGTATATTCCTAACTGGATTGTAAACTACCATGAGAGAGAGACCATGTTTAATTGTCCTCGCACCCTCCATCAGACCTGGCCCTTAATAGGTACTTAAGGAAAGTTTCCTGTTTAATCAATGTTAAGTTGATACTAGGTGTCCTAAGTATGACTGTAGGATCTGATAGGGAGATAAAGGCAAACATTATCCACGGAGTACTTGTTTGACAGGAATACATAAGCATATGTAAATCATAGTGGGCACAGTACATTAAAGAAACCATCATACAATATTTTAAAATATTTTCTCTTATTTTTATGAGGTGATACACTTTCAGGCAATAATGTTGAGTCTCATTCACTTGTAATGGGTTCTTTGTGGCACCAAGAAAGCTTAAATGGCCTGAGTTCTTTTAGGTATTCTGCTATATATGTTCGAGTCTCTTCAGTAACTCTTAGCAAGTAATAGTTGTTAGTGATGAATGTAGCATTTCACAGCTCTTGATTTTTAGAAAATTTTAAGTGGTGTTTGATTGAGATTCTTTTTACTTTTTTTTTTAAAGAACTTATTTTCTGGAAGCTTGACTTCTCAACCATTAAGAATGTCACTTTTATTACTTACCTCAACATACGGAATCACTTTCATTCTATAAAACTCTGAATAAATTTATTTTAATAATGGCTCCTATTTATATAACCCTGTACAGATTAGAGACTCCAGTCTGTACTGACTCCAGTGGCAGTCAGTGATCGTTCTGCTACTTTGTGCTCCCTCTCAGGTACAAGAGATAACTTATTCACCCAATAGACATGCCTTATACATTTTTTATGTGCCAAGTTCTGTATGTTCTAGGTACTCAGGGTACATCAGTGAAGGAAACAAACAAAAATCAAGTCCTTATTGAGATTAAATTTGTGTTTGGGAAAACAACAAATAAAATAAATAAAATACGAGGGTACTTCAAAAAGTTCATGGAAATATTGTATTGTCTTTTAATTCCATTTTTTCACGAAAATAGTCTATTAGATGGTGATAAGTGTTATGGAGAAAAATGAAGCAAGAAAGGGGATTGGAGCATTTGTGGAGGGTTGCAATTGTATATAGGATAATTAGGCCTCAACAAAAAGTGATGCTTGAACAAAGACCTAAGGAAGATGAAGATGCAAGGCTTATGGATATGCAGGGGATACAAGCAGAGGAGACAGCAAGTGCAAAGGCCCTGGGGCAGGAGTTTCCTGGGCCTGTTTGAGGGACAGAAAGGAGGCCAGTGAGGCTGCACTGTGGTGAGCAAAGGAGTGAATAGTGGGAGATAAGGTCAAATGGTGTGGCCTTGGAATTCCTGTAAGGACTTTAGATTCTCCTCTGAATAAGATGGGAAGCCACCGGAGGAGTTTGAATAGAAGAGTAATATGACTTGATCTACATTTTAAAAGGTTTACTCTTGCTTCCATGTTGAGAATAGATTACAGGTGTTGGGGTGGGGAAGATGCAGAAGTGCAGAGTAAGAGAATGAGTGACCAGTAAAGAGGTTATTGCAATAATTCAAGTGTTGGTAGCAGCATTAGTTAGCTAGGGATGCTGTAACAAAGCAGCAAAAACTGGGTGGCTTAAAATAGAAATTTATTGTCTCATAGTTCTGGTGGCTCAACACCTGAAATCAAGGTTTCAACAAGGCTATAGCCTCTCTGACTGCTTTAGAGGAGAATCCCTTCTTGCCTCTTCTAGATTCTGTTGTTTGCCAGCAATCCTCGGTGTTCCTTGGCTTGTAGATGCACCACCCCAGCCACAGGGCCATCTTATCCGTGTGTGTCTTCACATCATTTTACCACTGTGCCTATATGTCTCTGTCTAAATTTCCGCTTCTTATAAAGTGCACCAACCATATTGGATTACGATCTATCTCATGACCTCCTTTTAAATTGATTACCTCTGTAAATGCCCTATCTCCAAATGAAGTCACATTCTAAGATACTGGGGCTCAGGACTTCAACATATCTTTTTAGGGGGACACAACTCAACCCATAACAGTGGCTAAGAGCAGAATGTTATCAGCACAATTAGTGAGAAGTAGCTGGTTTCTGGATATATTTTGAAAGTGAAGGTAACAAAATTTACTGACTAATTGCATTATATACATATAGTATATATAACATAGTGCCTATTATAAGTGCTAATAAGTAGTAGATATAATTAGTTTTGCTATTAAAATGATCATGATCATGTGATCACAGTAGCATCAATATTTGTCTGAATGATAATGAGCCCGTGTTTCCTTAGGTAATACGTGAAGAAGATGGTAATAGTGAAATTGAAGAGCCTCAGGTATCAAATCCATCTTTTCGGTTCAAGGGGTCTCTGGGGTATCACACATGCTCCTGAGTAGCCTTTCCTCACCGTTGCCCACTTCCTTCTCTGCCCCACAACCAAGACCACTATCACTCTTAAGCCCGACTGAGTCTCTTCCTGGCTACAGCTGTCACCTCCTAATGTCACCAACATTGATTTGATTATATCAGCTCTTCCTTTTGATTCATAAGTTTTTATTCTACAAAATCCTCCTTACACTTTCCAAACTGAACATCATTAAGCTTTATTTCCTGCAAGATCTCTAATAGGGTGTCAGGTATTGGGGTTGGACATCGACTCTAATACATGTAGATAGACATGACAACTTTCTGGTCTTAAGGCATATACATATAGGCTGGCCTGTTCCAAGGATTTGTCTGAACTTGTCTTAATTTCAAGGGAGTACATTACTCTGCTATATGACTGCTACATACGATATATCAGTTCAAGTCTTAGAAAAACTGCCCTATAATATATCTGAATGCTGATTTTTTTCATGGATTTTTGAGATGTTTCAATGTACATTTTCCAAGTGATAACATTGAGGTTAAAGGGTAACAAGAGGTTTATTGTTAATAATAATTACTTTTAATTATAAAAATTTGTGTTAAGTACCACTTTGATTTAGGTAACTGTGCTATTTAGATGAGAAAAAATGATCAAGTCATGTTCTCAGCCTTAAAGTTTGATGAGGAAAAGAGAGATGCTTACAGATAATTTCAATATACCATTTTAAATTCTCTGAGAGACTTTATGGTGTTTTAGGAGCCCAAGCATTGACACACACAAGCAGGAGGGCACTGGAGAGGGCACAATGACAATAAAAGTCGAGCCGATAGGGGCAAGAGGAGTGGCTTCCTAGAAAAGAATGGTGCTTAAGCTAAAATACTAAAGATACAACCAAACAACATGGTCAAAGGCATTTTGATAAGGGAAACAGACTTTAAAAGGCATGAAGGTATAAAATATTATGACCTGAACTAGAAATGATAAACAGTTTGTTATTAATAACCCATAAAGCAAAAGGCATGAGAGTTCCAGGTGCTGAGACTGAGGATAAAGACAAGCATCAGAGCAGAGAGAAAGCACCTTGTGTGTCTCAAAAGAGATTAAACTAGAGCCACTGAAGGGTCTTACGCAGTGGAACGGCATGGTCAGATTTTCACTTTAGAAATCACTCTCTTGTGGAAGTATGAAGGGTGATTTTCAGTAAATCATGACTGAAGCCGATATGGTGGGGAGTGGGGAAGAGAGAGGAATATAGGATGACCCAGACTTCTGAGTGAATAAATTGAGCCACTAGCCAAGAGGAAAATGGAAGGAGGAGCAGTTCCAAAACACATAGTATAAGGATAGTAACTTATAAGGATATTATCTTAGACTGTAATTGTTTGGGGCATGCTGAGTTTGAAGTGTCATAAGAATATATAGATGGTTGTGTCTAGTATCCTTGGGTAGCAAGATCTGAACCACATTGGGTATGGTAGATGTCTTGAGAGTAGAGGACTTCACTTAGGAAAAGGATACCATGTTAAAAGAGCATTGGACCAAGGACTGAATGAACTATGGGGAACACCAGTATTTGAAGGGGTAATAGTAAGAAGAGCCCATGAAGTTAAAGCTATTGTAGGATATAAACGTATTTAATGGAGAAAAGTCTTGGAGGATTCAGGTGAAAGGGATCCAGAGTGAAAGGAGTGGCTTTAAACAGAAGGAAGAAAATTGAATGTTCTCAGAGGTGAAGGAAGGAACAGGAGAAGCACAGCTGTGTTTAATCTATAGGTAGTGAGGGGAACAGAAGGGAGAGGTGGGAAATGGAGAGAGCTGACCGCTTTTTCCAGTAAAGAAGGCAAGGTCATTTGCTAGTAGTAAGAAGGTGGTATCTAGGTGGATTCTGAAGAACGTTATGATGATTTAATTAGTCACTGAGGAAGGCAGAAAGAGTTGACCAAGAATGAGAAAAGTCTACTAAAAGCCCTGTTGATGTCAGAGATCCTGAGCTATTACGTGTGCCCTGTACGTACGGCTGAGGAATTTTCTCATTCAGTGGTGTGCACACAGCATCCTGAGCATGTAACTCAAGAAGCCCAGTTGAAGGGATGATTCAGGATCAGGGTTTTATCAGATTAGTTCAGAGATAGTGCAGAACCAAAGGAAATGAGGCCATTGGTGATCACCTCTCAAAATCCGTCTTAAACAACTGAGATGACTTTATTTTCCTCCTCTTCTTTTGTGTACTATTTTAAAAATATGTATATTTGCAACATACTTAACCCATGACTATGGTAATGTTCTTAGAATGACTTCATAAAGTTTAGATAAAATTTCTGCAAGAATCATAACCATATTCATGCTTACTACAACGAATTTCTTCTGAAGGTTAAAGCAAGTGTCACAAAAGGCAGATGGATACAGTTGAGGTTCATATTTTAGTAGAAAATTGTAATATGCTTATATACCTATATTCCATGTGGAAACCATCAACACTGGTTGCTAAATCGATACAGCTTATAGCTAACAAATTAATACTGTATTTCAAAAGGAAGAGAACCATATTGAATTTCAATGAAATTTTCCCCTCATTTCTCTTTTTTTTCCATCAATGCAATTAGTATTTTAAAAAATGGTCAATTATCCGGTTCCCGCTCACTGGCTGAGCGGGGCACGGGAGCAACACTGAGGGTTGCGATCCGTTGCCGGACACGGAAAAAAAAGACAAAAGACAAGTGTCCATTGTGGTGGACAGGATTTCTTTGTGGTGAGGGGTTAAGAGGGACAGTTTTAGTGGTAGTAGTAGGGTCTTGTATATGTTGGTAGCAAGGATGGAATTCTTGGGATTAAAATTCTGTCTGGGGAGAGGTATTCTTAGGTCTGTACCACTTGATGGTAATTCCTTGACTAAGGCAAGTGCTTAAACAATGGGGCTTTTGTAAGCTGGTGTTAAATTAAAGGCCAATGTCTGGATTCAATTTAAATTTTTTATTTTTTTTAAGTAATACATGTTTACTGATATATGTATTCAGTAATACTCGTACATACTGAAAAACTTCAGACAGAACGAGTGGAGTATCCTTTGCTTGGCCTTTCCCAGAGGTGATCTCTTTTACCGCTTTCTGTTATATCTTTTCAGACTATATCTGTGCATGTATGACTTTATATATAAAGAGATTTAAAAAAATACATGTCAGCATTCTAAAATTATTGTTCTTATATACCTTAACATTATATTTTCAACATCTTTCTACATTAGTATAGAAGCAGTGTTTCTCAAAGAGGGTGCTATTGGCATTTAAGTGAGAAGATTCTTAGTTGTGTGCACTGTCCCATTCATTGTAGGGTCTTTGCCCCCACTTTTTATATACCCACTAAATGCCAGTCACTTTTAAAATTACTATATTATAAATGAGGATATTTCAAAAAGTTCATAGAAAGATTCATGTTATCTTTTAATTCTATTCTGCAAATATTTTGAAGTACCATCATATATTTTCTCTGTTCTGTTTCTTCTCCCATTGTATGCTGCTGTTTATCTGACTGGCCCAGGTATATTTTATAGTTTTCAGACTCTCTGCATATATTTGGTAGGGCCTGTAACATTTTCATGATATTCTTGGATTCTGTAGCTATTCCCGATAGCTGTTTCTCCTTTCTTTTGATGTTAAGTAGTCCATTCTAACTATTCCTTATTTTTACAAATAAATTCAATGTAAAAATAGTATTGTTAGACAGATGTGTCCCGTGTCCCCACTCCAATCTATATCCATTGTTTGGAATGTAAATACAGCCCAATATGTAGTTATCACTTTGCAGTTTTACTCTAGCAGCTTTTGATATGTGTATCCTTGCATGGGAGATGAAATCTGCTTATCAGTCCCAGCAGAAATGAAGATTTCTGTGAGTCATATTCTCAGATCATTTAACGAATGAACACTTCCATGCTGTTGTTCTTGATTAGATGTGGAAAGAAGTTTCTTGCTTCTGCTAATATTAAACAAGATAAAACAATTTGGACAGACTTCTCTTTCCTTATAGCAAAGAGTTACAGAAGGAAAATAAAGAGGAGGAATGTGAATCATGTAAATTGATTAGTATGTTATTGATTGTAGTAATCGATCCATGGTGGACATTACTGCTGTAAAGTTATCGATTTTGCTGTCTTGCAACCATTTTCCTCATAACTATCAAAGGAGGTAGAAAAATCATACTGCAGGAATCACTACTTCTAAGGCAGTGCTTGAAATTAAATACCTGTACTTTAGCAGCTACCTTATTTTGGCTTTAGTAAAGTGAGGATCAGAAGGTAATACTATATCCACATGTTTCTTGTCCCTGCATACAATCCATTAAGTCCTAAATCTATACTTTCATTTCAAAATATAAAAGTAAATGCCTAGGTCAACTATGTATTCTTGCAAGGTCTGAAAAGAAAAAATAAAGACCCGATTTATGTATAAAGAAGTGTAGATTATTTTAATTTTCTCTTTGACTTCAATTCAATAAAAAAAATGTATAAGACAATACATAAACTAAATCAAACTGAAAATTCACAGAAAATCCATCAGTTTCTTTGTAATGGAAATGACAACTATTAAAATCAATAAATCCCACAATTGAAGTGTTGGAACATAACAAAATTTAAATTCTCACTAAAGTAACAATTCAAAGCAGGTGTTTGGGGACAGTCCTCCATTGGGTGATTCAGGGACCCAGTTACCTTTCATCTTTTGGCTCCATTATCCCCTAGGTGCACTCGTCCTTCACTTCAGCTGACAACAAAAAAGTGCGTCCTGCAGGGAAATTATACTAGACTAATCCTGGACATGATGCACGTTATTGCTGCTCATGCTTTCTTAGTAGGGCTCAGTCATATGGCAACTCCTGTCTTTAAGGGAGGCAAGGAGATGCCATGTAGCCTTGTACAAGGGAAGAAGAGGAAACAGTCTGGTCTGGTGGTAAGCTAGTAATCTCTGCCATGGAGATGGACTATTTGGCTTACCCTTCTTCTCACACTTAGAATGCAGAGTAAACAGTAGCAAGTCTCACCCATACACTGTGTTCCCTTCAAAATCCAGGATCTCCAGACAGTGTGCAATGCTGTTTCTCAGGTCTGGAAAGTCAGGAGTTTGTTCTGAGACATGTTAAGGTTGAGATGCCTATTGGCTGTCTAAGTGGAGATGTTGAGTAAGTCGCTGGGTATAGTGGTGTCCCTATGTCCTTCTCTGACCAGGACAGTCCTGATTTATGTCTGTTGTCCTGGAATAATTATTAATAGCACCCCTGTCTAAAATGTATTCAGTTTAGATGATACATTATATGGATATCAGAGTCTATCTAGAGTTTAGGTAACAGACTGTGAATGTATAAAACAATTGTTATTCTTCAGGATATAGCTGTTATTTAAAGTGATGGAACCTTAGGTCTCTGACATTTAGGAATCAGGAACAGGAGGAAGATTCAGATGTGGTGACTGAGGTTGGCCACTGACCAGGCATCAGGAAGTAAACTAGGAGAGTGTGGGGGTTACCTAGTCTGGGGAAAAAAGAAATGGTGACTGCCCTCATGGAACTCAAAATCTTTTTGGGGAAAATAAAAACTTTGAAAAGTAAATTAAAACTTGCCTTTCTAGATGAACCTTTTATCTCTTAGTCCCAGGAGCTTTTAACTCCAAGAATGTAGAAGGGGACTCAAGGTTCTTTAAGTGCACCATGCTCTTAGTCTTCTGCTTGTCTCTACTGTTTGTGTCTTTCTGCCCACAGCTCCTTCTAGCCTTTATTTTTTTCATGAATCCCTACCCGTGACTCACTATCTTGCTCAAAGGTTTGTGATTTCCCCCCAAATCCCTACAAGGCACACACAATTTACATAGTGGCTTCACACAATTGATATCATTAGTTACCCCTCCCTCTCTGAGTTCATTTCATTTTTCCTGGATCTGTAGTACTGCAGTCTCTCTTATCTGATGTAACAGGGACCAGAGAGATATTAATAACACTGACCAAGAGAATGCATTTGATGAGCCAGGCACTCTTCAAAGTTTTTTAGATACTGCAATGTGTTTATTCCCAACAACCATATAAAGAAGGTGCTATTACTATCACCATTACAAGCAAAGAAAATGAGGTACAAAAAAGTTAAATAACTTGCCCAGAATCACAGAGCTAATGAATATATGACTGACAGTTTGAACCCAGCCAATATGGCACCAGAGCTTATACTGATTAACAAAGCACTGTGTGTAGCTTAGTAATTAATTTTAATTTTATTAATTTTATTAATAAGCATACAATCCAACTGACAGAGGTAGAGGTTCACAGATTTACCAGTCTGCAGTATCTGATGTGCTGTGGGCATAGATGAGTGTGTTTTTTTAAATTTAATTTTATTTTGTCAATATACAATGTGGTTAATTATTGTAGCCCATTACCGAAACCTCCCTCCCTTCTCCCTTTCCCCTCCCTCCCAACAACCTCACATCTGTTTGCTTGTCATATCAACTTCAAGGAATTGTAATTGTTGTGTCTTCTTCCCCCTCCCCCCCAGTTTGTTTGTGTATTTCTTTCTTTATTTATTTTTAGCTCCCACAAATAAGTAAGAACATGTGGTATGTCTCTTTCTGTGCCTGACTTATTTCACTTAATATAATTTTCTCTAAGTCCATCCGCGTTGTTGCAAATGGTGGTATTTCATTCTTTTTTACAGCAGAGTAGTATTCTATTGTGTAGGTATACCACATTTTCCATATCCACTCATCTGAGGATGGACTTTTGGGCTGGTTCCAACTCTTAGCTATTGTAAATAGTGCTGCAATGAACATTGGGGAACAGGTATACCTTCGACTTGACGATTTCCATTCCTCTGGGTATATTCCCAGCAATGGGATAGCTGAGTCATATGGTAGATCTATCTGCAACTGTTTGAGGAACCTCCATACCATTTTCCATAGAGGCTGCACCATTTTGCAGTCCTACCAACAATGTATGAGAGTTCCTTTTTCTCCGCAACCTCGCCAGCATTTATCGTTTACAGTCTTTTGGGTATTAGCCATCCTAACTGGGGTGAAATGATATCTCAGTGTAGTTTTGATTTGCATTTCCCGAATACTGAGTGATGTTGAGCATTTTTTCATGTTTCTGTTGGCCATTCATATATCTTCCTTTGAGAGACACCTATTTAGCTCTTTTGCCCAATTTTTAATTGGGTTACTTGTTTTTTTGTTGTAAAGTTGTTTCAGTTCCTTATGTATTCTGGATATTAATCCTTTGTCAGATGTATATTTTGCAAATATTTTCTCCAACTCTGTTGGTTGTCTTTTAACTCAGCCAATTGTTTCTTTTGCTGTGCAGAAGCTTTTTAGTTTGATATAATCCTATTCGTTTATTTTTCCTTTGGTTGCCCGTGCTTTTGGGGTTGTATTCATGAAGTCTGTGTCCAGTCCTGCTTCCTGAAGTGTTTCTCCTATGTTTTCTTTAAGAAGTTTTATTGTTTCAGTGTGTATATTTAATTCTTTAACCCATTTGAGTTGATTTTAGTATATGGTGAGAGGTATGGGTCTAGTTTCATTCTCCTGCATATGGATATCCAGTTATCCCAGCACCATTTGCTGAAGAGGCAGTCTCTTCCCCAGTGTATAGGCTTGGTGTCTTTGTCAAAGATCAGATGGCTGTAGGTGTGTGCGTTGATTTCTGGATTCTCTGTTCTATCCCATTGAGAATGAGTGTGTTTTATAAAAAGTACAGAAAGTGATGGTCAAGCTAGTCATGCTGGTTAAGTGGAAATCAGTTCCACAGTGTGTTTAGCCCTGTGCATTCCTCTACTTCTGCATTTACATACTGTGTTGAAATTACCCATTTGTGTGCCCTTATTCTTTACTGCACTAAAAGCAGCAACCTTATTTTATCCTTTTTTGTATCCTCAGTATCCACAATCCTATCCTGCATGTAATAGGGGCTCCTATACATCTCTGATGAATTATAATACACTAAATTACCCCGCTGCATTGCACTCACATGGTTATGAGAGAGCCTACTTTTACTAAACTGAGAACCTGTGGGGATGGGACAAGCACTTTATGATTTAAGTAAACTTTTTATTGACACATAACTCATATATAGAAAAGTGTATAAACCATAAGTACACTGCTTGATCAATTTTTACAAACTTAATCAGCACCTAACTCAAGAAACAGAACAGGAAGCATGCCAGAAGCCCATTTTCCTGCTTCATTGTATTCATTACTCAGCTCCACCCAAGATTTAACTACTGTTCTGACTTTCACAACTTTAGTTTTATCTGGTCTTTTGTTAATTATGAGAATGATATAAGCGGAATCATACAATATGTGCACATTTGTTTCTAGCTTCTTTCACTCAGTATTATTTTGTAGGCATCATTCATGTTGCCTGTGATTGTGGCTCACTAATTTTTATTGTAGAGTTTCGTACTGAATAAATATGCTTAAACTTATCTATTTATTCTATTCTTGATGCATAGTTGGATTTCTAGTTCAGGGCTACTATGAACAATGTCTCTACAAACATCCTTGTACATGCCTTTTTATTTACATAAATACAAAATTTTTTTTGGAAGGCGTTTGTACCTAGGAGTAAAATTTTGAATCTGGAGTATGTTTATCTTTTGCTTCAGTAGATACTCATCAAACAGTTTTCCAAATCATTCTATGAATTTACACACCCACCAGCAGATTATGAGACTTAAGTTTTTCTACATCACTTATTTTCTTTTTCATTTTAGCCATTCTGGTGAGTGCGTAAGATTAATACATTGTGGTTTTAAATCATACTCCCTTGATGCCTAATTACAATAATCACTGTTCTATGTACTTAATGGCCATTTATGTAACTTTTTTATTTTTGTAAAATGCTCATGCTCATTTTCCTATTGGAGCTGTTTGTCTTTGTTCCTGATGATTTGTAACAATTCTCTATAGAAGCTGGATATGAGTCCTGTATCAGGTATGTATATTGCATTTATCTTCTTTCTCTCTTCCCTGCCTTTTGATTCTCTTCACGAGTCTCACAAGGAGCAAAAATATCTTAATTTTAATGCAGTCCAATTTATTCTCTTTTCCCCCTTATGCTTATTACTTTTTGTGTGATGTTTAAAAAATCTTTTCTTATCCCAACATCATAAAGATTTTCTCCTGTATTTTCTTCTAAAAACTTTATGATTTTTACCTACTACATTCAAATCTACAATGTAGCAAGAGTTGATTTTTGTATACAGTGTGAGGTAAATGATAAGATATATATTTTTTGACATAGATATTTGATTTACTTCACACCTGTTTTGAAAAGACCATCGTATCCCTAGTGTACTGCAGTATTACCTTCATCAGAATTCAGTGTCCAAATATGTATGGGTCCATTTCTGGACACTCCATTCTGTTCATTTGTTTATTTGTCTATTCTTGGCTAATACAACACTATTTTAATTACTATAGTTTTCAATAGTAAAATATAGGCAGTATAAATCTTTCAGTTTTTTTTCTTCTTAATATTGGCTATTGTGGGCCTTTTGCTTTTTCATATAAATTGTAGAATTAACTTGTTAACTTCCGTGAAAAGATCCTGCTAGGATTTTGATTTGGATTATATTAAATCTTTGAATCAATTAGGGAAGAGTTGTAATCTTAACAATAGCCAGTCTTCCAAACCATAAGCACTGTATATCCCTGCATTCATTTAAGTTATTTATTTTTCTATTCTCTATGCATAGGTTGTGGCTGGATTCCAGCTGACTCTCAAATATATAAACTCTCCTATTCTCCTTCCCTCCACTTGGATGTCCTCAATCAACTATGAACTCTCATACTTTTGTTTTCTTACACCATGTGATACTCAGCTAAAAACACTCAGTCCTCTCCTCAAAGATGATCTTTCCCTCAGAGCCAAAACTCTCTGAAGTACCAATCGGGCTAATATAGTCTGTACTTTCAAAGAACACAAGGGATATATTCTTCTCAAGTTACTTATAGAAAATTTTAGTAGGAGTGCCTCAAATCATAGTAGTATATGGAATTTGAGGTTCTTTCACCTAAGGGTAACACAACTTGCTAAAGATAAATAGAATATGATAGAGGGAGATCTATTTTAACTGTAGAAAGATACTTTCAAATAGAATAAATCACAGATGCATATGTTTTTAAATAACAGGTTTTAGACTTGGTACCAATCACATGAATATATAGGTAGCTGCCAATTAAATTATTATATATTCTAATGCTAATACTCAAAATGATTTTTCACAATTCATGCCCCAATAATGTGCAGAGCTGCGATCTCTTAACCAGACTTTCCAATGATGGTAACTCAAATCTCACTTCCCAGGCCTCTGCTGGCTTTGCTATGTGTTTGTGTGCATGCATGTTGATGGGCAAATGCACTGGCACATCTCAATCATTTAAACAGGCTCAGCTCTTGTTTTAAAATTGTAATTTCCAACTCCTGACACTTGCAACACTAAAGAAACAGCCAGTGTGGCTTGTAATACTCTTTTTTGACTAGAAATAACTAATTACAGTTCAACACTATAGCGACAAAGTTATTAGCTAGTACTCAACTCTGGACACTGCAATTCAATTACTGTCCAGAAATGTTTAGAAGCACAAGCCTTGGTAATTAGCTGCACATTTTCATCTTCTCTCAGCATAGCATGTGGGCATGCCTCCAGAAGCAGCAGAATCAAAACAAATGAAAGTAACACATATATCCTAGATCTATAATTTTTACTGAGGGTCATAGAAATCTCAGCAGACTTTGGTGCAGGGAATTTTAGAAACCTAGAAAATGGGGCAAGTGTCTTGTTTTCTAGCAAGAAATTACGTAAGAATATTTAAAGAGCATGAAGTAGATTGTATCTATCTTTCTTTAAAATAAAAAAATGTTTAGCATCAGGTACTGACCTCTTATGTCACATATTTGTAGATAGAGGTGAAAAGAACTAAGACCCACCCTATCATTTTATCACTATTTAAATAAAGAAACTAAAGTCTTAAAAGATTATGGGACTTGCACACAAGATCACATAGCTAGTTAGAGCTGTGGCTAGGACTGGAACTCCAATCTTTTTAAAAAAATTTTTTTAAAAAATTTATTTTGTAATGGAAACATAATTGATTACACATATTTGTGGGGTACAGAGTTGATTATCTGTATTTGTGTACAATACATTAAGATCAAATCAGTGTTATTAGTATGTTCATCATTATAAATCATAATTATTACTTGTGTCCATTACCCAATTTCTCTCTAACCCCCCCTCCCAACCCCTTTCCAACCTCTGCTAACCGTAGATCTGTTCCCTCCTTCTGAAAGTTCAGCACACTATTGTGGTCCTCCCTCCCTTCCTCTCTCTCTCTTTCTTTCTTCTCTCTCTCTTTTTCCTTTCATGTGTGCTTGCTCTCTCTCTCTCTCTCTCTCTCTCTCTCTCTTTCTTTTTCTTTTTCTTTTCTCCATGAAAGCATATGGATGAGGACATGTGGTATTTCTCTTTCTGTGCCTGGCTTATCTCACCTAACATAATTTTCTCCAAGCTCATCCATGTTGCAGAATTTCATTCTTTTGTATGGCTATATAGTATTCCATTGTGTATAGTTACCACATTTTCCTTATCCAGTTATCGGTTGGTGGACATTTAGCTTGGTTCCGTATATTGGCTAATGTAAATAGAACTGTGACGAACATGGGGGTGCAGTATCCCTTTGACAAGATGATTTCCATTCCTTTGGGTATATACTGAGAAGTGGGATTGCTGGATCATATGGCAGTTCTATCTGTAGTTGTTTGAGGAACCTCTGTAATGTTTTCCATAGTGGCTGTACTAATTTACAGTCCCACCAACGGTGTAGAACAGTTCCCCTTTCTCCACATCCTTAACCGCATTTGTTATTCTCTGTCTTTTTGATGTTAACCATACTAATTGAGGTGAGATGATACCTTAATGTCATTTTAACTTATATTTCCCTGATGGTTAGTGATGTTGAACATTTTTTTTTTTCATGTAGCTATTGGCCATTTGTATGTTCCTTTGAGAAATGTCTATTCAGCTAATTTTAAAAATGTATTATTATTATTATTTTTTTTTACAATGAAGTTGTTTGAGTTGTTTGCATCTTCTGGATATTAATCCCCTGTGGGATTAATTCCCTGAGGGAATTTTATTGCAATAAATGCTTACATAAAAAAAAGATTTGAAATAAACAACCTAATGCTACACCTCAAATTACTAGAAAAACTAGAACAATCCAATCCCCAAATTCAGCTTTAACTGCTGAATTCTACCAGACCTTTAAAGAGGAATTAATACCAATTCTCTTCAAACTTTCACAAAAAATTGAAACAGAGGCCATTCTCCCAAACTCATTCTGTGAGCCCAGCATCACCCTGATACCAAAATCAGACAAAGATACAACAAAAAAAGAAAACTACAGGCCAATATCTCTAATGAACTTCAACGCAAAAATCTTCAACAAGGTATTAGCAATCAGAATACAGCAACACATCAAAAAAATTATACACCATATATAGTGATCAAGTTGAATTCATCCCAGGGATGCAAGGATGGTTCAAAATATGCAAGTCAATTTGTGATACATCACATCAACAAAATCAAGGACAAAAACAATATGGTTACATCAATAGATGCAGAAAAAGAATTTGACAAAATTCAACATCACTTCATGATAAAGACTGTCAGCAAATTAGGTATGGAAGGAAAGCATCTCAACACAGTGAAAGCCATATGCAACATACCCACTACCAACAACATCCTGAAAGGGGAAAAATTGAAAGCTTTTCCATTACTAATGGGAACAAGATAAGGATGCTCACTCTTACCACTCCTATTTAAAATAGTATTGGAAGTAGTAGCTAAAGCTGTCAGGCAAGAAAGAAATAAAGGGCATCCACATTGGAAAAGAAGAAAATTTCTTTTATCACGGGAAAATATCTCCAAAGATATTGTAACTCTCCTACTTTAATAATTGTTCCCCTGGGTACACCATTATTATCTTCCACAGCAAAAGCTAAAGCCACATATTAGGTGTGTTCCTGGGGACAAAAATATAGTATCAAATGAACTCTATTTATGGTAAAACATTTAAAAGTGCACTGTAAACTTTATAAACTACAAAACAAAATTATACATAGCATTAGGACTGTAAGTCTAGAGTAGTAGAAGGAACATTGGATTTGGCACAAGTAAATGTGTTTCAGCACCAGCTTGGTCATTTACTAGCTCAATGAACTTAGGTGTAAGTCTCATAAATTCTGTGAGCCTCATCTTTCAAATGGGAATAATCATAAGAGTCCTGCCTGATGTACAGATTTGCAAGGAGAAAATAAGGTAATATATGCTGAAGTGCTTTATAAAATATATCACATTTGCTAAATGTCAAGTAATATTATTTTCTACATATATGCTGAAGAGTTCCACTACCTATTATGTGTATATATCTCCTTCTGTACATTAAACTTCCAGCCTGGAGTCATGACTTTTAGTAAATGTCATTATGAAAGTGATTCAACCTTCTTCATCATTTAATTTGCTTCCCTCTAAGCCAGTTATAAAAATTTAGCTCAGGAATTCTTAAGTCAGTATAGCTTAGTATTTAAGTCCAATAAACCGAGGTTGGAAACCTTGCTTTGTCACTCAGCTGTGTAGACTTGGGGAAGATTTAAAAATCTCTCTAAGCCTCAGTTTTTTCCATCTAAAATGGATTACTGTGAAAATTAAATGAGACAATAATATGTGTAAAGTAGTACATTTAGGCTTTTGACCCATTTTAAGTCAAATTTTGTATATAGTGAGAAGTAAGTATTTATATTCATGTTTTGTTTGTGAATATTCAGTTGTTCTAGCATAATTTTTGGAAAAGATTATTATTTTCTTATTGAGTTAACTTGGCACCTTTATCAAAAATCAATTGACCATAGATGCTTGAGTCTATTTCAGGACTCGTCATTATATTTTATTGATGTATATGTCTATTCTTATGCCAGTACCAAATCTGTTGATTTTAGTAGCATTGTAATAAGTTTTAAAACTGGAAAGTATGGGTCTTCCATTTTTGTTCTTATTTTCCTAAATTGTTTTGACTATTCTCAGTGCCTTGCATTTCCATCCGAATTTTAGGATTGGATTGTTAATTTCTTAAAAATAGGCAGTTGAAATTTTGATAGAAATTGTATCAAATCTGCAGATCAGTTTGGGGGGGGAGGTTTTGCCATGTTAACAGTATTGTTTTTCTTTAATTTATTTCAACAATATTTTGATGTTTTCTGTGTATTATTCCTGCACTTCTTTTTTTAAAACTTATTCCTAACTATTTTATTCTCTTTGATGTTATTGTCAATGCAATTATTTTCTTAATTTCATGGCCAGATGGCTCACCACTAGTGTATAGGAAAACAGCTGATTTTTATATTAATTTTGTGTCCTGAGTTCTTGCTGGACTCCTTTATTAGCTCTAATAGTTTTTTGATAGATTTTTTAGGATTTTCTATGCACATGATCATGTCATCTCCAAACAGAGATAGTTTTAATTTTTCCTTTTCATTCTGTATACCTTTTATTTCATTTTCTTGACAGTTTCCCTGGCTAGAACCCCCAATACAATGTTGCATAAAAGAGGCAGGATCATACCTGTTTGTCTCTTTCCTGATCTAAGGCGGAAAGATTTCAGTATCCTACTGTTAAGTATGATGTTAGAATTTTTATTTTTATGAATAAAAATTTTCTGTATCTACATCTTACTAACCATCCCCATCCACATTAGGCATTACCCACCACACTAGCAAAATCAAATGACATTTCCTTCCTTCCTTCCTTCATTCTTTCCTTCCTCCTTCCACCTATCCTTCCAATCTTCCTTTCTACATTCCTTCCTTCCTTCCTTTTTCTTTACATTCACATTAATTGATTTATAAATTTCTCAATGTTTATTTGAGACCTAAGAGGCCAAACTAGATCTATTCCTTGCCCTTGGAGAGCTTACAGATTTATGGCCAGAGCAAAGCAAGGCAGCCATATCTCAAAACAGAGCATGTGATGCATCATCATTACCGTATACACATCTAAATTTGTAGAAAGCCCATCTGCCACAGCCTCATCACTGTGGCCTTTATTAAGAGCTTACACTTTCTTATATGTACATGATAGTGTTTAATAAATAATGCTTTGTTGCATTAGTTCAGGCTGGAATGTACTGGAAGGACTAGAGTTAGAATAAATGACCAAGTTTATAGAAGCAGTAAGAACAGCCAAAGAACCAAATCAACTTGATCCCAGGAGAGTCAGAAGAATTAGAACCCTTCACTGCATGATGACATATAGCTATAAATTCCTAGCAGATTCTCTAGAGTCACAAATCTGAAAAGCGATGGGCCATTTGAGAGAAAACACCTCTAACTTTCTGCAAATTATATAACACTAAATCCATGTCATTAAACAAATGAATCTAACTCTTTTTTTCCCTTGCCTTTATTGGATTTCAAAGTTCAGTACACATTCAAATTATTCAATTTTGATATCACTTTTATGATCAAATGCCCTACTTTTGAAATGGAAAGCTCAGTTGGCCATGTTCCCCGTTAAGTTTAAGAAGCTTTTATCATTTAAATAAATTAAACCTTCCAGCATGGGTTCTGCAGAACATAATGAAGCACATAGAAGAAAAGCTTAAATGAAATAAACCTCTTTGCTGGTAGAAGCAGTGCAGGCTACTGTGCCTTCTACCAATAAATGTGTAGCTGGAGCCATAGCCTGATTCCTGATTTTTCAGTTTAAATTTTGTCCTTAATTTTTGTGGTGTTCAACAGTAATTTGATTTGCCATTGGACAAAAGTTAGATACAGAGAACATCAAGTACAAGGGGCCTGAGTTATTAAGGCTGAGGGAAAAAAACAAACATTAGATTTTTGAAAGCTGATTTCTTTTAACACTGTAGATATATATATTTTTTCCTTTAAATAGTTTAATTCATATAAGGTGAACTGATAAAGTTAGATCTTTAACATTTTCTGAAATGTTTCTTTGTAGGGCTTTTTGTTTGTTTTCTAGAGAAAAATATCATAATTTCCATGTAATAGTTGGGTAAAATTAATCTATGTGGTTTATGTATTGAATTAGCAGGAGACTTCTAATTTCTTTATGACATATTTCCCATAAAAGATTCAATTGGATTATGAAATATGTCATTATTTGCAGATTCTTTCAATGGACAAAGAGTAGCATGAAGAATTTTTAAAAATTAAAAAAAAAACCCAAACACTATTTATTTATTTATCATGGTCTATCTCATAAGCCAGATTCAAATATGTTTTTTGAAAAGGAATTCAGGTTCAGGATAGGATCATCATAAATAAAAAACAAACAAATAAACAAATGAAAACCTACTACTTAAAAAGGGTTTAACTAAATAAAAACTGTCAGTCTTTCTATTATGTTATTAAATTAAACCATTTTATTATATGGATGATTAAAAAGTTAATGGTAAAAGCATTTTTAAAAGGAAACGTTCAGCAGAATTAATTTGAGAATGCTTGTAATGGTAATATACAATAATTACCATAGGAATGTAGTTTCCTTAGTAATAAAAATTCAGTTTTATTCAAAATCGGAGTTTAGGGTAATAAAGTCATCTTCAAAAACATGAGGACTTATAGAGAAGGCCTATTGCAGTTAGTGTTCTGGAAACAATGAATTGCTTATGTTAGATGTTCTTGTTTGTAATATAACTGTATATAACTGTTGTATATCTTGTTTGCATTATTTTTAACTTCAGAGAAAACAAAAAATATCATACCTTGCATATAAGACATGGATCAACGGATGGTGGCACCTCAGTAGATTAGTACTTAAATCCCACAGAAATGATGAAATCACCTCTTCATTTTTGTTTGTTTTTAATTTCAGTGCCCGTATTCTGTTATCTTGCATTAAGAAAATTTTGTATTGTCATAAGCCAGAAAATAAGTTCTGAATGGATTTTACTACATCCTTGCAAATGGAATTGAAAAAGTTCTGATTCAAGACCTTTCAAAGATTTGACCTGATTTTACTCAGCACACATTTGTTAACTATCTACTTGTGTTTGGCAGTGGGCTAGATGCTGGGGATTCCAGAGTAGATGATGTAGTGTCTGCTTTCAAATGAGGAAATAGGAGTAGACATTACTGATCAATAATAATACTTATAACATTAATTCATTGTTTAGAGAATGGAAAATAGTAAAGGAACAAGAAAGCACTATTATTTGTAATATTTTCTATTCATAGACCCATCACAAACATATATTTGTTGAATGTATGAAAAGGTTATTGAATTAATGAATAACATTTATTTATTGAGGACTGTCAGTGTGGCTGGCATTGTTGTGGAGATTAGTGATACGGCAGTTAACAAAACAGACAAAAATCCCTATTCTCATAGACAAACGTATCCAGGTATGAGTGAGGTCAGGGATGGTGTCAGAGTCCAGGGAAAATCACATTCTTTAACCTTCCCTGCCACCTGCCTTTTATAAAGGTCATGCATTTAATATAAGTAGAAGGAATTTCAAAGAAAACACAAGGCAGCCTTGAAGGGAGCCAGAAACTACAGAATGGCGGCACGTACTTTGACGGGAGATAGAGTGAAGGACGCCTACTGCTTTGCTTTTGAGAATGAGTTACGTCTAGAGTTTGCCTCCCCGATGCTTTCTCTAGCTGTTGTTCAAGGTCTCCATATACACAAAAGGCACAGAGCTTCAGTCTTGTTCAGTTCACTGCTTTCAAGGATGGTTTTCCATGGCTAATGCTCTGTGAATGTTACCTGCTGAGTGTAAAACTGTTGCATCACTCCCATCACATGCTCCAGTATCCAGGTTTCACAGGGTTCACGAGGAAGTATCAAAGCTACCCTGAGGAGCAGTAGGGTGTAGTGGTTAAGACTGTTTGGAATCTGACTCCTTGGATTTGTATCTTGACCACTTCCTAGTTGTGTGACGTAAGGCAAATCACTTAAATTCTTGGTGCCTCCGTTTGCTCTTCTGTAACATGAGATTAATAGGACCTGTCTCAGACAGTAGTCAATGACAGTTAAATGAGAAAACATGTGTGTGCAGGTGACCACTTTGCTGTAAGCAAACTTTTAACAGCTTCTTTAATGTCATTATTCCCATTCCATAATCAAAAATATTTTAAAAAAATTTAATTCAGTAAACTCCATTCAATCTAGGAATTGGAAAAAATATACCTTGGCTTAAAAACCTAGTTATGGTAAGTAGCTGATCAAATCCCAGTGTTAGTGTTTGTAGTTAGGCTCCAGTTCAAATTGTATAGGTTGGTTAGGAAATCTCATAACCCTCTCTTCCCAACTCTTCCTCTGCAGCTGCTTCTGCTGTCACTGGGCTCAGTATTGTCTGTGGGCCTGCTGCTAAGGGAGGAAGAGGTCTCCCTCAGTACCTAGGGCTTGTGGTCATTCTTCAGAGTGTTGGCCTTTTAAGCTGGCCATGCCCAACTACTGGCTCTAGTTATGAGTCACACTTTTAATGGTCCGATAGTCTCTGGCAGCAAGTATTCTACAGTATGCAATAACTTTTCCCACCTCATGAAGTACTTTTGCCTTATCTAGCTTCCATGGGCCTGAAATCACAAATGACTACCTTCTGTGGCTTCCTGAGCCCATGGAGATTCTACCCAATGCCCATCCGAGCTATACAGGAAGTGAGGGCCAAGGAACAAAGTGGGGAACTTTTGCAGTCTAAAGAATGCATTTTTTTTTTTTTTTTTTACCGTTTGTTGCTGACTTCGGAGAGTAGATGTGTACCTCCTCCCTATGGATCAAATCTGTCCCCCCAAAATTCATGTGCTGGAAACTTGATCCCTACTGCAACAGTGTTGAGAGGGTGGGAGATCTGATATTTGAAAGGTGGGGCCTTTGAGAGGTGATTGGATCATGAGAACTGTGTCCTCATGAAAGGCTTAACCCACTCATGGAGTAATGAGTTATTGAAGGTGTGGACTGGTGGCTTTATAGGGAGCATGTGAGAGAGCTCTTGCTGTTCTCACCATGTGATGCCCTGTGTTGCCACGGGACCCTGTGGAGAGTTCCCACCTAGCAAGAAGGTCCTCACCAGACATGTCCCCTGGACCATGGACTTCCCAGCCTCCAAAGGTGTAAGAAATAAATTTCATTTCTTTATAAATTACCCAGTTTCAGGCATTCTGTTTTAAGCAACAGAAACAGATTAATACAGTCCTCCTGCTCTGTAAACTCCTGATGGGAAGTCAGGGCCAGTCTTGATGTTCATAAGTACCCCAAAACCTTAAGGGAGCTTTGTCTAATATCACCTCATCCCTGTCCCACTGGAGTGGGAAGATGGAGGGAAAGAAACAACGTGCAACTCTCTTAGCATTCTGTCGTCTAATAGGCACAACCTTGATTCTAATCACCCCGAAACTTGAACACTAAACACCCTGAAATTGTAAGTACACAATAATTGCAAGCAATTATTAGCCATTATATTAAAAATCTAAAATAAAAAGGCTCTGGCCTAAGATGCCCATAAATTCTCAGTCACCAGAGGTACCAAGCCTTTCATTATAGTTTCTATAAGCTGTGAACTTCACATGGCAGTATATGTGGACATTACAGAAGTAGTAATGTCCTTGTCTATTATATATCAAAATGGTTTTCAAAACTTAGCAAACAAAAATACAAGACCACCAGTTCAAATTAAATTTCAGATAAACAATGATACTTTTTAAAGTAAAGTTGGGTCCTATTCAGAGAAGTGACATATTTTTTTTGGTATGTCTCAAATATTGCATGGGTGTCCTGCATTTTATCTGACCTTCCAGTGTGCTAGGCACATGTCCTCTTCCACTGATAATTTGAAATGGATCCATTGAAGGCTGCTCGCAGTTTCCATATCGCAGCAAGGCTATGCCTATCCTAGGCTAAACAACTATGTTTTAAATAAGAACATCAGAGGTGAATGGGAAGGGGGCAGACGTGGCCATCACTTACATTAGTTCCCTCATGTCAGTCTCTGGAAATAAAGTGAGTGCCTTTTTAATGAAAGGAGATGACATAGGAAAATAGTTTCTGTGTTTCTGTGTTTGGGTCTATTCGGTCTAAAGAGTGTTAATGTCTTGAAGGCTTAGTACAAGCTCTGTTTACTACTTAGGAAGCATAAGAAATATGTCAACCCTTTGAAAGATTTCTAATTAAATTAATGGAGCTTTAATGTCAGATTTTGAGATTAGTATTACATTTTTTAAAAAGGCCCAACTAGAGAGGGAAATATATGTTGGCTTTTATAGGTAGTTATTGAATTTAAAGAATACTTGTTTTAAAATACAAGTTATTACCACTTGATAAACTCTAGTGCATCAATCCCAATTTAGAAAATGTGCCCTTACTGGGAAAGAGGATTGCTACATCCCTGGCTTTTCTGTTAACAGTGACCATCATTAGTATTGGTTTCTGGTGTAAAATCAATGATTATACGTTACTCTTGGAAGCTGCTGAACCTTCAAAAGGTGGTGAAAATGGTTTCAAATAGGAAGAATTTTATGAGAGTTCAAGGGGAGAGAACCAACATATTTCAAGTGTCTATTATGGGATAGGGACTGTATGCTTCACATGTATTTCTAATCTAACCAACCACTTAGAAAGTGTGATAGAGGTAAGTAATTTTGCTTGTCGTAAAATTGTATGATTTTGAAAGTGCTTTATCTAATGTAACTCCCTTTTGACTTTTTCCTTACAGCCTTCAGTGCAGTACTTTGTTTTTCAAGACTCTGAGCAAAAATCTCACACTTACTAAATTCAATTCTAACTGATAATATATGTGGTAATTTCTTGTATAGCCAACATTTTTTTGTTTCTCTTGATGAGGTTATCATAAGTTCTTCCCGCTGTTATTTTCAAATTTTAATAAAATTATACTT
Source organism: Galeopterus variegatus (assembly GCF_000696425.1). NCBI lineage: Eukaryota > Metazoa > Chordata > Mammalia > Dermoptera > Cynocephalidae > Galeopterus > Galeopterus variegatus. Next base: position 518,087 of record NW_007726828.1, read on the forward strand.
ATGTATTTGTAGATACCCACTTAAACTCACATGCACTATATATTTAATTTTATATTTAAGATTTAAAGAATCTTAGAATTTGAAGATTTGGACCTCCAACCCAGTGAAAGTGTCACATGCACAGCATACTTGTGTTTGAATATGTTAGTGGTAGAAGGTTAACGAGTTTTTGAGGCAGTTTGTTCAATTAATAGACAGCAGTTTGAAATAAAGTCTGTATATTGAGCTGGCACTTGCCATCCTGAAATTTTTCCTCAGAGATTCCAGTTCTGCCCTCTGGGGCCACATAAATAAATTTAATCCCTCCCCCAACTCAACCCATGTGCCATGTTTGTAAACTGTCTAACTTTTCAGTACTTTTATAACGTGGAGCTCTTACTATCTCACCCCTAAACATAGGATGATATTAAAAATTGTTCTGAATAATATTTATATACAAAAGGGAAAAACATACAAAAATGGTGATGCATTACAGGGAAATTTGAGAGATATATATTTTCTTACGTATACATGTATACACACATACATATACAAATATATATTTACATTTTTTTCTATTAAATAGGAACATAATAGGAATATAAACTAGAAGCAAAGTGCCTCTATTCAGTTATTTGTTAACTTCATTTCCTTTCTAATAAGTAAGAGAATAGAACTAAGTAAGTAGTCAATGTTCTTATGTTGGGTTTTAAGTATATTGCATCTGTTAAGTTGCATGGCATATTTTTTCCCCTTCAGAAAGGATCTTATCATATGTTCAGGTGTCTTCTCTGTAAAACAAAGCCCGTCCAGTATATTATCACAATTATACTTGTATAATCACATTTTGAATATCTCTCCTGCTCCACAGATTATCTTCCGTAAAATCAGTGATGTGAAAAAGGAAGAAGAAGAGCGTCTCAGGCAGAAGAATGAGGTGACCCTCAGCATCCCCGTGGACCACCCTGTCAGAAAACTCTTCCAGAAGTTCAAGCAGCAGAAGGAGCTGCGGAATCAGGGCTCAGCACAGAGTGACCCTGAGAGGAACCAACTCCAGGTAGAAAGCCGCTCCTTACAGAACGGAGCCTCCATCACCGGCACCAGTGTGGTGACTGTGTCACAGATCACTCCCATTCAGACATCTCTGGCCTATGTGAAAACCAGTGAGTCCCTCAAGCAGAACAACCGTGATGCCATGGAACTCAAGCCCAATGGTGGTGCTGACCCCAAATGTCTCAAAGTCAACAGTCCAATAAGAATGAAAAATGGGAATGGGAAAGGATGGCTACGACTCAAGAATAACATGGGAGCCCATGAGGAGAAGAAGGAAGACTGGAATAATGTCACTAAAGCTGAATCAATGGGGCTATTGTCAGAGGACCCCAAGGGCAGTGATTCAGAGAACAGCGTGACCAAAAACCCATTAAGGAAAACGGATTCTTGTGACAGCGGAATTACAAAAAGTGACCTTCGTTTAGATAAGGCTGGTGAGGCCCGAAGCCCGCTAGAGCACAGTCCCATTCAGGCTGATGCCAAGCACCCCTTTTACCCCATCCCCGAGCAGGCCTTACAAACCACACTGCAGGAAGTCAAACACGAACTCAAAGAGGACATTCAGCTGCTAAGCTGCAGAATGACTGCCCTAGAAAAGCAGGTGGCAGAAATTTTAAAAATACTGTCAGAAAAAAGCGTACCCCAGACCTCTTCTCCCAAATCCCAAATGCCACTCCAAGTACCTCCCCAAATACCATGTCAGGATATTTTTAGTGTTTCAAGGCCTGAGTCACCCGAATCTGAAAAAGATGAAATCCACTTTTAATATATATACCTATATATTTGTTAATATATTAAAAACAGTATATACATCTATATACATATGTGTGTATATACAGTATATACATATATATATTTTCACTTGCTTTCAATATGATGAACACAACATGGATTTTGATATGTAAATATTGCATGTCCAGCTGGATTCTGGCCTGCCAAAGAAGATGATTATTAAAATCGTAGCTATTGCTTGTATATTATGCAGTTGACTGCATGCACACTTTACATTTATTTATAATCTCTATTCTATAATTTTAAAAAGTATGTTTTTTGTTAACTAAGGCAATGTAATATTTGAAGAATCAGGGTCCAACCTGCCAATGTTGCCATGACTCATTTGATCTCAGGCTGAGTATATCGAGCTGTCATTTCTTCACTATTCTGTTAAGTTAAAATTATAGATTAATGCCAACAAAGAGTTCAAACTTTTAAACTCTTAATACCATTTTATGATCTCTTTCCATAGGATATTTTTCTGTAACTTAGTGTTAGGTTATTTTCCCCTACTGGCACTGTTTGCTCCATTTAAATGACTATTTTGTTGCCTAAGTCAGATAGCAGTGTGGGATATTGAGAACTTATTGTTATGGGTTTTATGCATGAATTGCATTTTCACTCAACTATACCTCTCCTTTTTTTAACATTATACTTAGTAATCATTAGCTCTTACGTAAAGAAATCCCTACTCTCCGTCTTGGAGAACAGCTGTTATCTTGTAAGCTGACATTATCAACACCATAAATACTAAACTATTACTATAGTGTATGTTATTATAGAAATACTGCACCACAGGGAATAAGGGCCTTTTAACAATTCGTGTTAGAGTTGCTGATTTTCCAAAGGTGATGAATGTTCTAAATTTTTATTTCCAAACTTGTTCAAGGGTGAACTTAAAAGGCTCCTAGCAAAGAAACATATGGAAAAAAATGCATTTAAATAATCATATCAAAATTTTAACTATTATACTACAAAATGAAGAAGAATGTAAACAGATAGACACTTTTTATAGCATATCTGTAACTTAGAAAGAATGAAACACAGGTGTGGAATTGTTGACTCATGATTCTTACTGTTTGTAGAGATAACACGTGAAATGTGGTAAAAAACCAAACAAACCAAGAAGTAGATGTTAAGTTGCTCAACTCAGATAGCTGCTTTTCTACCATTTTATTCTGGTTACAATGTTTTAAAGCTTTTTTGCACACAGTTCTACTATTGGATTTCTGCTGAGTTGATACTCAGCAGATCCACTTATGAAAGGGGGATACAATGACTGAATTTCGTAGTCTTTTGGGTCACAAATCCTCTTCTTAGAAAGTGCCTATTATTAACTAAAAAAAAAAAAAAAGTAACAGAATTGTGTTTTCTATAGCTGGTCCCTTAAATGATATGCATGGAGAACAAAATGCACATTCATTTGTAAGAACCCAGGAGAATTTGTTTCTTTTGACTAAAGTATATTTTATGATGTTCAGAGAGGCATATTATTCAATTAGTGCATGCATGACACCTGATTTTGGAAGCAGAGGAGTTAGTATTTGCATCAATTTGAAAGTATATACCAGTAATTTGTGTATTATTGGACCATCTGTACATATGTTAACTACATATGAAAGAGGATGGCAAAATCAAAGGAGATATTTTGGTCTATTATAACCCATTTTTATGAGCTTTTCTAAGCATCTCCCAGTATCTCCAACCAAAGCCACTAGAACTGAAAGAGAAATATCACAATCAGGTTGGATAAGTGCAAAAGAGTAATTTATAAAAACACTTGCTATTTTAGAGTTTCTATTAGAACTTCTTCACATGCCCACAAGATGTGCCTCTTTAAGATACGAGTCTCAGAACATATGTTATGTGCCATGGGTTCCATTTTCCTTTCTTTGTGCTCATAACTTTCATTACTTATAACGGAAAATTTCAGGGGAGTATGTCTCCTTGCTATGCTACAATACCTACCTACCATAGGCACAAGGAAATGAAATAATTATAATGTAGGGACAGCCTTGAAATTGGGATTTTGTTGCTTTTATGGTGAGGAAGGTACCTTTTTCTTGGCCTCTAACATTTATTGAATTTCAGGGTATTTTTCTATGTGTTTAAGTCAAGTTTGGCTAAAGCTTTTAAAGATGGATGACTGGTAAAAATAATCTGAGTACAAAATTGTTAGTTCAGTTTGAGCCATGTGCTTCAAAAATAACAGTTGGTGTAAAGCTGTAAGAGAATGACTGTGGAACAGCAGGATGATCTCAAGTTGCAATCTATGCCTTTGCATATTAGCGGTGCAAATATTTGCTGAGTTCTGACATTGACTCAGAATTTTACCTAATCGACCTACAATATTATTATTCGTATATGTGGGAAGAAACATAGTGATTTTGAATTACTCCAGGATGTCAAAAAGTGGGGAAAGTAGTAATTGTTTATTTATGGCGCAGTTATCACAGTATTCTTTTCAGCCACCTCTGTTCTCTGTGTGCATGACATGATGTGGTGCTGAATGCACTCTGCTGTTTCCAGCAGGAATGCATGTATTCAGCAAACATTGTATATAGAGTAGCCTTTTAGTTCCCAGATTCCACAATTCCTAGCGGTTGAATTTACTCAGATTTGAATAAAGGGTGAACACTTGCTTTAATATACGCAATAATGATACAATCATTTCCTGTGTTGCCTCAACCAGCACATAGACAGTAGATGCTCTTTGGGGGACGAGATGACTGCATGTTTTATTCCTACACTGTATGGATGCTCTTGGTGCATCCAGAATACAATTTTTACTCTTATATTTCTGAACAATGTACTGTTAGGAGTAAATGGATATGTATTTATCCAAACATTTTCCAAAGCAACATACACACCCTCAATATTTTTCTATGATAATATTAACATACAAGATCAGATGCTGTGTCCTGGACAGGTGGTTGTAAGATAATAACAAAAGTCAAACAAGAATGGAAATGTAAGCTATGTATCATAATGGCAAGTTTTATGAGTCTGTAACAGGATATTGCTGCACTAAATGTGTTCTGGTAGTTGGAAGTGCTTATGATAACAGGCAAGTAAACCCACAAGAGACAGGTGACAATACCAAAGCTACTAGTGTTCCCCATTGACATGAATGGTACTTAAAATGGTTCAGACATAGTGGTTTCATTTTATTATGGCACTGGTTTCATCTCACATTAAGTGTAGGAGTACAAATGCCTAAGTATTAAAAAACAGCTTTATGTAGATCAGAGAAAAGAGAATTTGAAAATTGCTCCTAGAACAAATATATACTCCTGCAGTACCCAGCACTTTAATAGGAATATTAATTACGATAACTAACTTAAGTGCCATTTTGAAAATTAACCATGTTGGAGCCCAAATGCAAATCACATTTTCTCTTAAATTTAAGATTTTGCTCAGCTGTGGGATCTTGTCCATTTGATGTTCTGTTTTAAATAACTAAATTCTTTTGGAAAACTTTTTAAAAATCAGTCTTCAGAGCATTGACTGTTTTGAAGTGTACAGTGGTTGATACTTGTGAAATTATTTGTCATATTTCTAATGAATTCTGCTATCTTGTATAATTTTTACCCTTTAAGCTATTTTCTCTGAGTCTCTTTTCCAAAATTTCACGTAGGTAATGAGAAAATTTGTCTGGAATGTATGTATCATACATGGATAACTTTAAAATATGAATATTTTATAATTATGTGAATGTTGTGCTTTTACTAAGTATAAAAGTATTTCTCTTTTGGTCTTGATAAAATGGGGAGAAGAAAGAACGGTATTTTGGAAAACATACAAAATACTAGGGTGAGTATCTGAGCTCTGACTTGGATTCCCTGAGTCTAGTTTTGCCACAATCTAGCAGTGTAATTTTGGGCAAGTTAACTGGTTTTTTTTGTGCCTGACACTACAATTATCCCACCAAAAATAATAAAATGAAGATAAGAGCTTCTCCCTTCTTATATCAATATGTTATTAGGTCAATGGAAAACATCTTTCTCTCAAATGAAAATCACATTAAGACAAATTTATCATTTTTTTTCTTTCTGTCATAGATTAGCCATGATGTGCTCTCTATCTAAATATTCTTCTAGGTTTTAGAAAAGATTTCTCTGGTCAGAAGTTGAATAGGACAGGCGTAGGTTGCTAAAAAATTATTAACTAGTGGCATGTGAGCATATGACTTGAAAATTATCTGAGAATTTAGAACTACTAATTAAATGAACGTGGAGATAATAAAGGCTTTTGAGGGAAGGAAGCAAGAATTGAAACAGACATAAATTTTATCACTTTTTTTACTCCACGTAGTCATACTGCTCAGCAGAAATACTCAATTTTGTAAGAAAAAGTATGCATATTGTAAGTGTTCAAGGTATAGAGTGGTTCATCTTTCAAATTTTTATATAAAAACAATCCTGACTTACTCAAAATATATGATTCCACATGGGCAGATATTCTTATAACAAAATTCTTAACTATGAAAGATTTTTGACCGATAGATTTTTCAATGTATATCTTAGACTGGAAAAAAATAGGTAAAACCATTTGAATGGCATTGAAAAACCAGTCATATTATTATGTCCTGAGTGACATGGCTTTAATTTAAAAAGCTGTGATTAAGTAATATTTGTAATTCAAGGAAGCCACTTAGAGCATGTAAACATTTGACTTTTGAAAGGAAAATTTATTTTGTTAGTATGTGTGTATTCTGCAAAGTTAGCCTGTATTCTAAGGGATGTTCTCAAACTATCAGTCACTACATCTGCCACGACCCTTTTGGTAAAGAAAATAAGAGCACAGTGAGTCGAAAGGGGAAAATTTACACACCAGAAGAGATACTTAGATCTCTCATTGGGTTTTGCTGATCTTTCTGTCAAACCAGAATTTAAAAACTGTTATTACAAATTAGAAAGTTGGCATTGTTTTGAAAATGGACACAAATTCCCAAGTTAAAGAAGAATTCATTTTAAATGCCTTACAGTTTTGAGAAGCAGAGTTAAAGGAAATTTGAGGGGATTGTTCATCACTGATGTTGACTTTTTACTATACACTATAATCCTTTCTATTTATTTGCTAAATGGTTGGTAATGTTTATATTTTTATGTACTGTGACAGGCCTGTGGCATTCCAACTCACGGTTGCTTTACATATGTAGTTTTACACATATGTAAATAAATATTTTCGATCAACTTGCTGTCAGTGTAAACTTTGTACTTACAGTGTAAATGTTGTTAGCAGCTGAGATAATAAAAACTCTTATGTTTATGGCATGACATTTATTATTTTTTAGAGGGTCAATAAAGATCAACTTGACATTATAGAAAATATTCATCTTCATCCAGGAGAACAAACTAAGAGGTGATGTGCATGTGGCTATACAATTAGAACAAATACAATGATTAGGGTCTTAAATAGGTTAGTGGTTCTAGGCTACATGAACTCATGGGAGTCCAAATCAGGATTTGCATCTCCATGTTTGGAACAGATCTGTCAGGAGGAGCACAGCAGAGGTGACAATTTAGACACATGTAGATTTAAGCCTGGTCGTTGGCAATGCTATGGTGCAATCAGGTCAACTCTGGTGAGTTTATAGAGAAATTTCTTATTATTCTTTTACCTTAACCTTACTGTTGTACAATGCTTTACATTACTTTTATTGACTGCTGTGTGTAATATGTGCAGCTTTCTCAATGAGAAGGATTGGCCATTCGTTGTGAAAAACAAAAAAAGTGCACATGGAACAACAGCAACAGGGGCACTTGAAAAGAAACAAAAGCATAACATCCCCATTGTTTTAGTTGTAGCATATTTTTCTCTCTAATACATCACCAGACAAAATGAAAGGACAAATTCAGATGGCATTTTGCAAATGTCAAAGAGTCTTTAAACATTAAATAATGTGAATACTAAACACTGCAATCCTAGGACTTGAATAAGAAATAAATTCGAATATATCTATGTTGCATACACTCTTGCTTTGTATCAGATTTTCTTATCCTTAAACAAGAGTGATTTTGTGAGATGTAAGTAAGAGTACTTATTTACATAATTAAACAGTGAGAAAATGCAGTTTTAACAACAAAGTTATAGAACCATCCTTATTAGTAAGAGTTACATGTTCAGGTTTTCCATGTCTCTTTCCTGTGAAGTTCAGATCTTCACTATAATATTTTTCTCAAACTTTATTTCCACAGATTCATCATCACAAGTTTAATATTAGTTAATATTTGTATTTCTTCTTTTTGGCATTTGCCATTTGCCTTTTTTTTCCTCTGCAAATACATGTATTGATTTTCCACAAATTTACATGTTCTTTTCTCTCCTGGATTTTATCCAAATTTTCTTATTTAGAATATTTTAAGAACTAGAGATTTGGATGTTAGAAACAATAACTTTTCTCTTCCTGAAAATGTGAGTTATTCAGTATGTTTCACATTTAAGAATAAGTAGACTTTCCTTATATTAGGATCAAATGATTGCTCTGAATTTCAGTGGTTTTATTTTTCATCCTTGATACTTTTTTTACAAACCACTGAAAAAAGAAGACTTAAAAAGAAAAAATTTTCCCTGCCATGCATTTGTTTCTACCTTGGAAACAATGAAAATAAACATTTATGAAATTTGAAATTTTCATCTTTATTTTGTTTTCATGATAAAAGAATTTAATTTATAATTCCTATAATTTTGAAAATATGTGATATTTCCAGAGGTCATAGTGAAAATTAGTTTGGGACCATAATGTGTGTGAAGATGAGAAGTACTAAAAAACCCCCCACTCTTTATTAACAAATAATTAATTAATTGAATGATGACACATAATTATAAACAAGTCAACTTGTTAAACAGTGACCATGTTAATTATTTTGAATAAGTTTAATCTTCAAGGCACTTCATGCAAATTAGCTGGTTCTCAGCATCTGGGAGGATAGAAAATATCTCTTGCCCAAGTCCAAAGGCTACTGAAACAGTATGAAGTTCTCTCACAATATCGTTAATGTCTTTCTCCACCTCTCAAAACACGAAGGAACACTCACAACCAAACAAATCACCTTCTACACAAAGTAAGGCAGCTAACTTATACATTCTTTATAGAATGTTCAAAATTAAACTGCATGTTGGAGTTTGGGAGTGTGTAAGCAGTTACTTAAGTAAAGGGAAAATCGGTAAACATATCTGTTGACATTCTTGTTTAGATGATTCTAGAATTTGTAGTTGGTTCTAGATTCTAATTAAAATTCTGAGTCATGTTGTATAGAGAAGAGAGACATGAGCTAGAATTTTTTAATGCCTACTATGCACCAAATGTAACCATATTGGTTTGTATTTTAACATGAGATTTTCAATCTCTTCATTTTCAAGATGAGGCCAATGTGTTTGCATTGCATGCTTTGTGAAGGTCAGGACCATTGAGGATTTGGACTGGGAACCAGAAAGATGATGAAGGCTAGGGATGAGAAAAGACTGAGTAGAGTCTATCTGCTTCTTTACCTTTATGCTTAGAAGTTAAAAAATTAAGCTCATATTTATTGAGTGTTCACTATGCTAAGAACTTTATTTAGATTATCAAATTTAATTCTTGCACTAACCCTATGAACAAATAGGTAAGATTCTTGTCCAGGAAAGCATAACTATTAAGTGGTAAAGTTGAGACTGCCTTATGGGCAGTCAGAGCTCAGAGAGAAAACTTTATCTTATAGAATACTGACATTATAAGGAATACAGTATCTAGTCCAACAATTGTCTTTCATGACAAGTAACTTTAAAAGTTCCTTAAATTAAAATAATTTGTTTTAAAAAAATGAATTCAATATGAGTATAAATGTTTGGTTTTTTAACGGTAGGTCAGAGTAAATGATGTAGGTTGAACTCATAACTGTTATAAGCAAAAGCTGCCCTGTCCCAATATTGAAATTCTTTATTTCCTAGCAGTTGAAAGGCATCAGTGGAGGTAAATTGCCAAATGTGGTTATGTGTAAGAAGCAACTTTGATATATGGTCACTGGTATCCACATTTTCTTTTGCAGTTGAATTTTAACCTAAAGAGGTAATGCATGATAATTAAAGAGGGAAAGAGACATTCAGGACTTTTTCTATAATTTCCCTTTGTTTTTAATATTAATATTTGGATGAGACTTCAGAAAGACTTTATTTTTAAATTTTATTTTATTCAGGTTTTTTTATTGATTGCACTGATGTTGGCTTCTTGGCCAAACCACTATTTTTTTTTTTAGTTAATGTATTTTTTTTTATTGTAACATAGTTGATTGTACATATCTTCGGGGTACAGAGTTGAATATCAATACCTATGTGCAATATGTGATGTTCAAATCAGGACAATTAATATATTCAACATTATACAATGTAAGCATTTTTCATGGCCCTTTACAAATTCCTTCCTTACGCCCTCCTCCTCCCCCTTTCCCACCCAAAACGACTATTAAATGCATTATCCAAATGAACTATTTCTGTTTAGAGTGGCAACCTGTGTTCTTATTTCCAAGTTTAATGAACTCATTGTATGTGTCTTGAAGTCACAGTTTAAATAATTATCTCTAATGAAAAACTGCTAATTTTTTAATGTAATTTATTTGTTTTATGCTTTAATATTTTTAAAGTACATGTCTTAAGATGAGGAGAAAAAATAAGATATTACATTATATTCTGGGATCTTCAGTACAAACTATCTTGTTTTCACTTTGTTAATAAACAGAGCCAGAGGTAATCATGAAAAGGAACAATCTATGCTTTCGTAGCAAATTTGGAGGACCCTAGTGACACTATACAAAATTTTTATAATTAGCTCACTTCCATCCCTGGCTTTTATATCATCATTTCATTATTATTTAAATGAGGTTATGACTCCTTCTACTTGTAAAGGCACTTGGTCAAAGAACAATTGACCAAGAAGTGAAAACTTATGGTCAGAGTTGTAACTGAGGAAAAGGGAGAGAGATGAAGGATAACAGTTGTTTCCTTTTAATGGGTTTTCTGTGTGTTGTGCCTTTTTATTAACTTGTGTTTGTTTATGATAACACATTGTCATGACCATTGTTAAGATTTTAGTGAAACGTGGAGTCAGTTTGAAAGCTTATCAGATGTTGGGGCCTTTTTTAGAAATGAGTGCTCCCTCTCTGACCAATGAGATTGGTCATTGGTTAGAACCTCTGGTTCTGCCCTAGAAGCCCAGGTCCCTAAGCACTTGGCTGGTTGGGCTGCATCTTGATGGGATAAAGCCAAAAGAATCTGACCACTCATGCATTCATGCAGAATCACTGACTCCTGAGTGACCAGACAGACAAAGCCAAAATATTCACCTTGATGCCTGAATAAACCAGACTGAGTAATCATAACAACTAATTTAAGTAATTCATTGTCAAATATTTTATCCTCATTCTCTGCTAAATTATCTTTGGTAATATAAAATTTAACCTCTTCCTTCCATGGTCAGACTCTCCATCAAGTTAGGGAAATCAGACTCTGTGACAAAAACAACATAGAGATTATTGTTAATTACAGAGCTGTTGGTGGCATGGACCCCTCATTTGCTCTTCAAGTTTTCCAACCAAAGTATCATGAAAAAACATCATACTGTTGCTGATGAAGCCAACGTTGAGCAAGCAAGAAGAATAGCTAGCTAGCAAACTATGCGAAATCACGATAAAGATTCATTTTAAATTCCATGTTGAAGAAAGTTTGATAGACCCAAGTCTTTGATATTGGCATAATACCAGGGTACTTCAAAAAGTTCATGGAAAATTTCACTTAAAAGAATACGAATCCTTCCGAGAATCATCAACTCACACAAAAACCAAACGTACTTTCATTTAAAATCCAGATTACTTAACAAATTTTATTTTTAGGAAAAGCAGTGGCAAGGATTGCTTTTTTTTTATCTCCGTGGGACTGTTTCAGCATTGTGATTCTTGTGATCCTTTGTCAGAGGGTATAATCTTGATGTCTGCTTACATCTCCTTATGGTGGGCTGCTCTGGTGTCTTCCATCAAGCAGTCAACTTCTACCTTAGAACCTACTCACAGTTAGCGAAGAAAGAGGGAACACATATTTCATATTAGGAACAGATTTCTGAAATGATATTTACTGCATTGAAATTGGAAACCCATTTAGATCCATTTTTACCTTAAAACATTCACTGTAGTTAATTAAAAGCACAATGACTTTTAGAAGTGCTTGGTACCCAAACAACACAAACTAAAATGTGCATATTTATGATATAGTGAAAACTATAGTTCTTTTTTATTATATTGTCCAGTGACTTTGTTTACAGTAGCTGCAGCATTTTGTATACTATAATGTAAATTCCTTACTATAACACTAATGTCATTATGGGAATTTACTTTTGCAAATTCTTCAATGTTTTTTGCCACTGCAACCATATTTGTAGGAATTTTGGTGTTTCAAAAATGCCCCCAAAAGGGTTAATTCACTGGAAATAATTGACTTATGTATTGACCAAGTAAATAATGCACAAACTTTATGTGAGATGTTGTTAATACCATCATGCTAAGGAGTTCATCTGCTCTTTTCGAAATCTGATCCACCCTAAACAGATAATTTTTCTACTTAAACAAAGATATTGCAATGTGTAATATAGAAATTTTGTATGTACTCTTGACTTATTACCTGAATGCTGAGATGTGTGAAAATATTATGTTTGTGACTTTAGGGTCAATTCTGGAATACTTGTGATCAAAATTTGATTGCTTCTGGGAAGTTTGTAGTGATTATCACTTTACTGAAAGCTTGTTTTCAAGAAATAGTCATTTAAAAAAGTCAATTGGCAGGAGGAAGTTTCTAAACCCAAAAGAATTCCGGGTTTCAGCACAATAAACTATATTTCATCAGGGAGGATTAACTTTGCTTTTTTCACACTTTATTTAAATGTGGATATTTTTTCATGATACAGAATAAAATGTGCACTTTATGGAATTTGTTTGAATTGGGTCTTTGTTGGAAATTGCTATTTTGAATGTGGTTAACTAAATGAAAGCTCTCTAATACAAAAAACAAATCAATGTGTTTGAAGAAAATTCTTTTGATATGTTAGCTTTATCGATGTTATTTTAAACTTTTATAATATTTTTCTTCTGACAAATTATATTGTTATGGTATAAGTAGTAAAATTAAAGTAGTGTCATATCAGAAGTTAAGATTTTAAGCCCCAGCAGTAAATCACATTGAATTAGATTTCTCTACCCTGAAAGATAGATAATGATCAAATCCAAATAGAATTATGGAGAATTTTTATTTTAAAATGGGATTTCTTTTAATGTTTATTAATATTATCAACATATGTAAAATTTTATTAATATCCTAACATTATGACATTATGGGTTTATTCCAAGCTGTGAAATTTAGAGGCATATAGGACAGAATGTACATAAAACAAAAGAATACTTTTTCTCACTGTTTTGGAAAAAATCATAAATGGTTTTACCATTAGTCCTTATTAAAAAACAAAAGTTGAATATGTAATATAGGTAGACTGTTAGATGAAAACTGCAGATTTTTTCCTAATTAAAGAAACACAAGTTTAAGGAATGCTTTTTTGGACATCCCTGAAGAGTTATTCATACTTATTGCTTTTCTGTGCAAAATTACATTTTAATTGGAGAGAAACTAAATAAAACTTTGTCTTTGCTATGGATGTACTAGGATATAAATAGAAAATTCTAGAGTCAGCTCTAAATTACAGAAGAATCAAGGATATGATGATCACACAGCACTAAATAGAATGTCAAAGTGAAGGGACACTTTCTATACAAATTATCAGTAATTAATACTTGCTCTACTTTTTGTCCCCTTTTTTCTTCTTTCTTTTCTTACACACACACATACATACATACACACTCAAAAATAAATTGCAATCTTTCCTTGTAAGTTCTGTGATAATAACCCAATTGAGAAAGATACCAATTTTCAAAACATGATAAAATATATTGTAGGGTATTGTATATAAGGAATTTCCAAGCGCCAAATCCCGTTATGATCATATGAGACAGGAGTTTCATCCTCCTGGGATGTTTTCTCCTGGGAGTATGAAGGAGACTAGAACACGCTCTAACCTTCCAATGCTCAATCTTGTGGCCAGCATGCTTCTGTTCCCGCCCAGCAAGGAGGCTTTTGCTTCCTGTAAGATTGTTGAAAACAGCCAATTTTCCTTTAGGAATATCTAGTCAAGTTCATATAGTTTAATCTAGGCAAGTCAGCATAATGTTCTTTGATTTGATTAAATAAGGATGTGCCCAATGTGAACATCCCAAAACTAATCTGGGTTACAGCTGGAAAGGATCCTGGAAGTGAATCAGCACCACACCTGAGAAATGAAGAAACCAAGGACTGGAGAGGGTGAGCAATTCTCCGAAGTTAATGTGTAGTTAGTAGAAGAGCTGGTATTCAAATTCAGTTGTCTTGACTCTGAGTCCAATGTTTTTTTTTCCCTATATCACATGCTATGTGGGTTTCCCACAGTGTAAAACACACACACGTACACACACACTTTAGCTTATGCCACCGAAAATGTTGCTAGTCTCATCTCTGAATACTGCTCAAAGGATGGTTGTGTGTCCAACTATGCTGTTTACATGAAGGTGTGTGTGTCCTTTACTTCGGTTTTCTTACATTTAAAAGATTGGTATCTCACAAAAGGGGTACACTCTCCCTTTGTCATTAATGTTGTTATTTACCATTCTGAATTCCTGATACTCTCTGTCCATCTAAGAGTTTTAGAATCTGAACTAGACAGATCATCATCGTCAGTTTGGCTAATGCTACACAGTAGGGTCAGAGTTCAAGAAGACTGAAAAAAGCTTGGTGGGGTGCTGAGCACCCAGGTCATGATGTGAGGAGCAGAAACTGAAAAGTGTGGGTTGTCTCTTGTGGGCCCCCATGAGTGCCTGAAGCACAGCTTTCCATCTTGCCTGATTCTACTATCCTCTGGTGCCCAACCTTAAGTGTTTAAATGTCGTGTGTATGTGTTTGGAGATGACATCCTCCTTGGTTCTTAAAATTCCCTAGGATTATTCCCATGAAAAGGGAAAATGTGTACAGATGCTCACAATTTATAAATTATAGTGTTTAATACAGTCTGGCCAGTGAAGTGCTAGCATCTTGTCACCTGGAGTCATTCAACCCATCAGCAACATTACTCCTACATATGATATTGTTCTCGCCGCACCACACTGACCCAATTCACCTGTTCCCACAGTGTGTCCCCTTAGGGTTGTCTTCCACAACTGGGAATATCCTGTTTGAAGACCAAACAGCAAGATTCTGTTGAAATTCTTTGTGCTAGTGATTTTTGAGCTGTCTGATTCTCTGTATGTCAGGTGTGCCAGGAACAATACCCGGGTTTTAGAAAAAAGGTTGAATTTCAGTTCTCTCGTGCCTTATTTAAATTTCCATGCTCCCCACTTTTAACAACTTTTCTCTCAAATCTTATCCACTCAAGTAAGGACAGAAAGGAGCAGATTTTGAGAGTCTGGTTCTTTAACTGCTGCATAAAATCACTATCTTCTCCTGTCTAGATTTCCATGCTGCTGTAAGCAGGGGAAGAAGGAACACTCTGCAGGTAACCTTCAGCTGCTGGCTCTGTGGCTCCCTGCTTGCCTGAGGAGAAAAGGGAGGACAGCAGCAAGGTCTCCAACAATCCTCATTAACCTCCTGAAAGGAAGAGTCTGAGTGGAGGGAGGGCAGGGAGCAGTTTTGCCTTTCAGGACATCAGCAGCAAATAAGAAACTTCTGTGCTAGTGGAGTTTCCAGGAGCCCCTCTCTTCCTTTTCTCTGCTGGTATGCACTTGATTCTTCATGTAGCCTAAAAGAGGCTGGGACCAGATCAAATGAGATAATAGCAGTGAAAGGGCTTTGAAAAGTATAATGGGCTGTACGAAACTTGAGTTTCTCTCTATTTGCCGTTGATTTTCCCCACAGTCAGGATAGATTCCAGAACTTATTGAGGAGGCATAAATATTAATAACATGCATTGATACCCAGCTGCTAGTGAAGTTTCAAGTTTTTCTCACTTATACAGAGAGAAAATTGAACAAGATCAAAGTTTATTTAGACACAGCAGGTGGACTGCACCACACACACCCTTTCCTCTCCTATACTTCAGGAAGCAAAATATATATATTCAAAACCTGTTAACTTATTGGCTATATAAAAAAAATATAGCCCTAGTTTTATTAATCTGAAATTCTTCAGAGAGCAGTACTATTTGACTTCTTCAACTTCAGAGTTTGGTATCAATATCGTATGAGATTTCTGTTACACAGATTAGGAATTAAATTCTGTTTCAGAGTCCTTCCTGATTTAAAATTCAGAGCTATAAGATAAATTCCCAAAGTTCATGCAAAAGCAGTAGAGAGGCCACTAGATGTTGATATGACCCAACTCATTTAGATACAAGTGAGGGCATAACGCTGGAGTTGACAACTTAAAGGGTTTATTCCTAACATGACACAGGGACCACATTTCAATACCAACAACTTCATTTGACCTGTCTCCTTTCTGTCCCAACCCGCAGGATATTCAACGAGGACCCTGGAGGGGGGAGTGGGAATTGGATGGGACAAGAGACACGAGAAATGAAGACAAGACAGTATTCTGATCAAGTCTCGTTTATTGATTCTTAGGTTACATCTTATATAGGAAAAAGCAGGCATGCTGCAAAGGGTCTGGAATGTAAAGATATGATAATATCTTGAGGAGAGACAAAGACAGGACATTCAAAGTAAAGGTTGCCACCCAGAATGTTTATGGTTAAACAGTTTCTAGAGAAGGATAAAAGGTCACTTGCAAATTAACTTGCATAGCCAGGAGCAATCAGTTTCTGGCATAAAGATTTCGAGGCAGTTATCATGTAAAGCACGGCCATCAGAGCAGATTGTCACATAGGAGCGGTCTCACAAGAAGGGGTGTGGAGCTTCAGGCCCCCAACAATTAGAAAGACTCACAGAACTCACTGAAGCTTATTATATGAATGGTTATACTTATTACAGAGAAAGGATACATTAAACATCAGCCAACGGAAGAAACACAAAGGGCAGAATCTGGGAGGAAGCTCAAAGCAAAGTTTCCTTCATTCTCAAGATGCATTATCCTCCTTCCATAGACTAAGACAATACACACAGAGTATTTCCAATCTGAGAAGCTCACCAGTATCCAAAGTGTTTATTGAGGGCTTATTCTACACCTGGCAGGGTGTCTGGAACTTTTACAGAACTGTATCCATTGTGTTTTTGTTGCCATTTTTGTTGTTTTATTGAATTGAATTTGATATAGAACCAAGATTCTTACTATTCTGTTTGCTGTACATGGATGGATGGGTGGATGAATGAATGTATGGATTGATGGATGGATGGATAGATAAGCAGAATTATCTACTATTTGTCAGATAGAGCCATAGATATTTTCATATATAACACCCCCAACAATCCCATTAGGTTCTGGGTGATAAACCATCTTTTATAACCTCACATAGCTAGAAAGTATCAGGAAAACCACATCTTTGACACCAAATTAAGTTTTTATTTACTTTTAAGTGATCCTACCTGCAGAGGATGGCTGGTTTTCATATTAGCACTTGTAGAATTAAAACGAATATTTGAATTATTTTTCAGGGACTCTAGTGGTCTGGGGTCTACCCCAGAAAGTTATCATCGGATTACAGAATTTCAGGATTTTTCCTTGTGCTGGAGTTCCTATGACAGGAGAAATGCTGAGGTTCACCTTCATGTATAGTCTGACTATTCACAAATATGAAGTATTACAATTCATGGCATCACCTTAGTTTTTCCTTTGCATGATGACCTATGTGGAAAAGCCCCACGGTAACATGGAGATCAGTGCAGAATACTCTGGTGATGTAGACATGAGCTACTTAAAGGAAAGGGCTGGTATCTTATTCCTTTGTAGCTCCCTGGAGTGCTTAGAAGTGTGCTCTGCACCCAGTCTATTTACTACAATTAAAAGTCTTGAAAGAATGTTTTGAGCAGTTCAAATCTACTTCAAAACTCACTTCTGTTTTGAAAAGCTTTAGCACAGCTAACTTGTACAGGAAGGATATACCTACTACTTGGTGTTCTCTTTGCATTCGAGATGAGTGAGACATCAGAAAACACTTCCAACTATCTGAGAATGTGTATAAGACCTAAGATTCCATGTGCTGCCTTGATATCTGGGCCTCCAGGGCTCCTAACACCTAACTGTAAGTTCCCCTGTTCTTTCCAGCTGTGTCCCTCCCAAACCCCCAGTGGAAAAGGCTCCTCACCTGGCTAGTTCCCCTATTAGCCAGACCAGCTGCACTCTACTGGTCCTTAATCTAACAGGGTTTCACTTCCATGCCAGTCCTCAAATTTATTCAAACAAACCAATCACATTGTGTTTTGGGAACCAGGGTTTACCATGTCCTCTTGTTTCTACAAAGCCTGCCCCAAATGGCCCCATTTGTTCTATTCCTGAGTGCAGCCCCTGTGTGGCCCCACGTGGTGTGCAAAGTCCTCCTGTCCCAGGCTGTGAGTATATGTGACTAGTAAACTGCTATATCATTTGCCCAGTGTTTGGTGTTAAGTGTTTGACCATCATCTACTATTTAGGATGGGGGATTCCTCCCTCAACAATGGGGTGACTAGGAAGCAGCTAGAACAGAATGATAATTCTCTTTATTGAAGAGAATTTTAATGTTCTTCAACTAACAATGTTTATCAAATGATAGCACGTTATGTCTCTTCTCACTTTGATGGTTTAATTATATGATGATCTCTGTGGGGCTTTGTACTCAAATGTGGTGATAAAATTTGTGTATAAATTTTGGATTTCAGTTGCTATGATTTCATAATAAAGGTGATTTGTTTAGCTTAGATGAGCTTCAGCCATGCAGTAAAAATTAGTCTCTTTTTATCCAGTTTGAATGCTTAGAATAAATGCATTCCCCTCATTCACTGATCTTGATGCTGGGCTTGTTGATGCAATAAAACTGCAGTAATTACACTTTCTTTCTTGCAAATGTCTTTACTTTCTGAGGTACTCATTTTGCATTTTCTAGATATCAACAGATTTATAGTTATCTGGACAATTCAACAGTGAAGGAAATTATACATTTTCAAAGTTCCTACATAATATTTTGACTACTCCAAGGAGTTTGAACGCATCATGTAGATAAGTAGTTCTCAAATAGGGGAAGTTTTGCTCCCAGGAGATATTTGGCAATCTCTGGGAGCATTTTTGGTTGTGTAAGTGGGGCAGGGGTGTTACTAGCATCTGATGGGTAGAGACCAGGGATGCTGCTGAACATCCTACAATGTATAAGACAGCCCTTACTTACAAGGAATTATTCAGCATCAAATATTCAAAGTGCTGAGGTTGAGACACAGACATCCTGTTTCAGATCATATTGCTTGCTGCTTGCTCTTTTCAAATTACAAATACTGTAATGTGAAAGCTTGACCCACAATGGCATCAGAAGTTGGATTACTCAGAAATCAGCTTCTGAGAGTATTCCTAGAAAATAGCCTGAAGTACCACAATAGAAGCTGGGGACTAAGGCATGGCAGATCCAAGGTTTTTAACCTTTCCATCTGTATATAACACCCTTACAGCTCCTCCCACCTGTCTGTATGGAGCAGAATTACATTCTGCCATGATGGAATGACAATTCTCAATTTAATGCTATAACTTTCAGCTCAGTATATTTGCATCTTTTTTGTTAGATATTCAAGTATTCATATACTTATACTGGCTTCCTTCATATGGAATTTGCAAATTGAAAAAATGGATGAGTTCTTAACTTATTTTGGAAGAAGCATTGGCTCAACTATCAAATGACCCTTTTAAGTATCTCTCAAGTCACAAATTAGCCTTTTTTTGATAGTGTCCAGTTTGTTATAGCTTAATTTGTATGGAATATAATAAATAGTGGCAAAAATGTCTTTGGGCTCATTATGATCATTTAAAAATGGAGGCTCCATGGCTTAATTGTGGCCCTTCCTTGCCCTCTTTCCCTTCTTAAATGTACACAGGTCTGACTGTCTCGTTAAACAGTCTTTGGAAGGACAGTCTGCTCTTAGAGGCAGAGATACGGGCCTGCCTGTGCACATCAGCAAAAAGCACATTGAGAATCTTGTTCACGTTCATGTTTCCGTTGCTCTTATTATTGCATTTCTGACTGAATGCGATGGCTCCTATGTAATTACACACTTATACGTCTCATTCACATGAGTGAAATAAGCTCACGAGGCAATTAGTGATCTTAAAAAATACTCACCACTCATTTCTTTGTGAATGAGGTGAATACTAGAAATATTTCTTGACTCCAGGAATCTTGCTTGCTTTAGTCCTGCCAGTGACTCAGTTTGTTTACAAATGAGTTTGTGTGTTGCTGAAACATTGATGCCAGGTGCAGATCTATTGGAGAAGTTTTCATTGTAAAAGCCAAATTGCCTCTTAACAGAAAACCTAATTGAAGTATAATTTTAATAGCATAAATTCACTCATTATAAGCATACAGTTCCATGATTTTTAGTAAATTTATATGTTGTGAAACCATCACCACGATCCAGTTCTAGAACATTTCCAGTACCCCACAATGGTCCCTCCCACCCGTTTAAAGTCCATCCTCACCACCAACCCATGCCCCAGGCAATCAGTGACATGCTTTCCGTTTCTATAAAGATGCCTTTACTAGAACTTTTATTTAAATAGAATCATGTTATACATAGTTTTCTGTGTCTAACTTTCTTCACTTAAAACATGTCTTGGAGGGCCGAGCCCGTGGTGCCTCGGGTTCGGATCCTATATGGGATGGCCGGTGCGCTCACTGGCTGAGTGCAGTGCGGCGGGTCTCAAAAAGGACAAAAAAAAAAAATGCTTAGGGTTCCCTGCAACAAAACCCAGTAAATTGCTTTGCTTATTCCACATTTTCTTACACAATCTAACAGGAATTATATTTATTATTGTCCCCACTTTAGATATGATGAAATTGAAGCAAAAGAAAGATAACTTGCCTAGGACAACATGGAATGACGTTGAGGGATTTCCCCCTCAATGGATGATTAGAAAGCGGTCTCTCTTACTGCTCCCCCTTCACCGTGACAACACCCAGAAAATTAAAGAAGCAATATGTTTATGGCAGAGTTAGTGTCACTAGTTCATTTTTATTGCTGAGTAATATTTCCATATACAGTAATGCCCCACTTGATCCATTTGCAAGTTGATAGACATTTGGTTTGTTTCCAGTCTTTTTGGTATTATAATAATGCTGCTCTAAGCAGTTGCATACAAGACTTTATGTGGACATATGTTTTCATTTGTTATGGGTAGATACATAGGAGTAGAATTTCTGGGTCCTATGATAGGTGTATGTTTAGCTTTTAAGAATACCAAACTGTTTTTGAAAGTTACTGTACCATTTTACATTCCCAACTGCAATATATATGATAGTTCCTGTTTCTCCACGTCTTTGTCAACACTTAGTATTATCATTCTTTTTGATTATATACATTATAATGTATCTACAGTGGTATGTTATTGTGGTTTAAATATGTATTTCCCTAATAACTAATAATATTGAGCATGTTTAATGTGCTCTTCTCCTATCTATCTTTTTTTGGTGTAATGTCTATATGAATATACTGTATTGAGAAAATGTTTAAATTTCTCACCTTTATTTTGCCTCTTGTTGGCAGTATTTTTCAGCCCTAAGGGCTGACACTTAATTGATTTATGAGCTCTAAGACTATGCCCTTTCACGGTATTTCAGTGAACTGACAGGATGGGGATCAGAGACACTAGCACTTTGGGAGGCATTGCCTTCAAATTACAAAGCTACCTTAGTGCTTAATATGTTTGAATATTTCAAAGAACTCAGACTGTGTCCTAAATACAGCTAATAGGTGATGAAAAACAGTTCTGGTGTTGAAGATTTTAATCTCGAAAGTTGATTTTGAAAAGGAATTCAGGAGGAATTTACCCGAATGAACACCAGATTAAATTATAAGAAACTTCAAAGGTAAATAATCTTAAAAATTAAAGAAATATATCTAGGAAAGATCTGTTCCTTGTGGTCTAAGCAAGTCAGTGTCTGGGCCTTGTTTACTTTTCCAACTTTCTCTGTCAGATTTTTTTTATTTTATGGAAAAGTCTCAGTTGCTTCTATCCACTAGTTTCTTCAGCAGATTGTGCTTTTCATCAGCGCAGTTTTTTTTAAGTTAAACTAAAGTAATTTTTTTTGGGGGGGACACTGTAAAACAGGAGATATGGCTATATAACAATATTCTGTTTAGAAAAATCACAGTTTGGTTCACAAGCTTAGGACATGGAATAATATGGAATTTAAAAGTCTACTTTTGTTGGTTTGTATTGTAAACTCATCCATGGAAAGTTATAAGGAAATTATTTTTTCTCTTTTGACTTGCTGGCTATGGGTCATTTTTCCAGAATAACTTGAGGAAAGAGAATGAACTATTCTGAACAGAGCAGACTTGTTCACAATTAGAGGGATCTGGTATTGCTCCAAACCCAAGTTTTTGGCTAACTTTTCCCTATAATATCTTAAGCCACAATGAAGCTTTGAATGATGTCCACTGAAAAATGCTTCACAATCCTGGGACCCCAGACTATACTGCTTCTAAATATAATGTTCTGAATTTATAAAGTGAAGACTAGGCTCTCAATAATTTGCAAAAATAAATCCCATTCTCATTCTACTGATTCTGTGAAGACCAAAACCACATGTCCCAGGCACCTTTGTTTTTTCAGGATCTGGTAGAGAGCCATGCATGTAGCATATATTTAGTCATCTTTTTTTTTACTAAACAGATGTTGAACATGATCTTAACACTGCTAAACGTTAACACTGTAAAATGTTGAATGAGTATCTTAATACCTCATTGCCACATTCCCAGAGACTGTCTTCTCAGTATTTTCTTTAAATTTGTTCCTTTTGGTTCAGTATGGTTAAAATGAAGAGGCCAACATTGCATGTCCTGGTATGATGCTACTAACATTATAGAAAATATGAAATTACCAATTACTGTAGATTGAATGTCCTCCCCAAACTCACTGAAACTTGGTTCACTGTGACACTGTTGAGGGTGGAAAATCCTATTGCAGTAGTTGAAAAGTGGGGCCTTGAAGAGGTGATTAGATTGTGAGGACCCTTCCTTAGTGAATGGATTAATCCATTTGATGGCTTAATGGCAGTCATGGGTGTGGTTCTGTGGGCTTTGAAAGAAGAGCACATGAAGAGCTCTCTCTCTGCTCTGCCATGCTTGCCATGTGAAACCCTGCATTGCTGTCACCTCATCAGATGTGTTACCTGGATTTTGGACTTCCCAGCCTCTAAAACTATAAGCAATAAATATTGTTTCTTTACAAATTAGCCAGTTTCAGATATTTATGTTATAAGCAACAGAAATAGACTAATATAATAATATATAACTATACCATTTTAATTCTACTTTAATTTTTCAGATGTGTTTTATTTTACAAACATGCATTAGATTCATACTATCTAAAACTACTATGCTTAGAAAGGGAGAGTTGCAGAGGCAAATGAGGGAGAGATCATACCTTCAAAGGAGCTTAGAATTCTGGATAAGGTGGGAGAAGTATACAAATAATACAAGGGATTGAGTACAAGCGGAAGGAATGGGATAGGAATGCAGACAAAATATTGATTGTAGAAAGAATCATCCTCATTTGGAAATCATCCATCCAAATGGGAACATGGGCGTTACGGTACACCCCAGTTTGTATTCCCAGGGGTGTTGAACTGGGAGTGGGAAAGCAGGTGGGCAGAAGGCACCACTGCTGAGTCTCAGTGGTGTGGCTAATGGTGAAGAGTGTGTCCTGCCCTGGTTCAAGGGAGCTGAAGGATTTTAGAGTGATGTACACCATTTTCAGACCTGGATTATTAACTTTTCTGAGCGTGAGTGCATTAATTTACCATACTAACTAAGTTTTTTTCAGTCTATTATTGTTTTAGGATTTGAAGTTTACAGAAACCATATCATTTTATTGGATAGAAAATATGTAGCCTATAGAAATAAAGATGTACCATTTTATTTTCTAACTTTTGAGAGTGCCGTGCTATTCCAGAGGGTCACAAGTATTGCAGATTACCCCCACCCCCATGTTTATTGTCTATTAGTGAATGGAATTCACCATCATTTAGTATTACCCTTTCGGGAATAGAGCTGCAAAGGCTTTTGACAACTTTTCAATTCAATCTATACATATAAATTCTTAACATAATTTTCTAGCATTAATCTTTTTAATTAAACTTTCTGTTCAGAAACGATAAATTCACACGCTGTTATAGGTCTTGTATATCCTCTACCCAGTTTTTCACAATGTTTACATTTTACCTAATTATAATACAATATCGAAACCAGGAATTTAATGTTGGTACAATGTGTATTTATAGTACTAAGTGGCTTTATCACATGGGTAGTTGTGCGTAACCACCACTGTGATCAAAATACCAAACTATTCCACCACCGCAATGGTCTCCCATGTGCTAATACTTTATAGTCATATCCTGCTCATGGCCTATCCATCACCAGCTCCTGACAGCTAAACATTGTTTTCCATAACAGTAATTTTGTCATTTCAAAATTTTATATAAATTAAACTATACAATTCATTATCTTATGAGACTGGCATTTTTTTATTTGGAAATCCATCCAAGTTGTGTATATAAATGGCCTATTCCTTCTGTTATTGCATAATGTTCCATAATATGGATGTACCATAGTTCATTTCACCATTTAGGAGCATTGTGAGTGTTTCCAGTTTTAGGCAATTACAAATAAGGCTTCTGTGAACAATTGCATACAAGCATTTGTGGGAAAATTAGTTTCATTTGTCTGGGATAAATGTTAAGGAGCACAAATTGCTGAATCATATGGTACGTGTATGTTTAGTGTTTTAAGAAACAAACTGTTTTCCATTTTGCATTCCCACTAGCAATGCATGAGAGATCCAGTTTCTCCACATCCCTTCTAGGATTTGGTATTGTCGCTATTTTTCACTTGAGCTGTTCTAATAGATGTATAATAATAATATTTCATGGTGGCCTTAATTTGCATTTTCCTAATGGCTAGTGATGCTTCATGTTCTCATTTGACATCAGTATATCCTTTCCAGAGAAATATCTCTTCATGTACTTGTCATTTTACAATTGAATTATTTGATTTTTACTGTTGAGTTCTGAGACTTAGTTATATATTCTAAATATGAGTCTTTTGTCAAATGTATCATTTGCAAATATTTTCTCCCAGTTCATTGCTTGTCTTTTCATACTCTTATCAGGGTCTTTAACAAAGCAAAAGTATTTAGTTGTGGTGAAGTCCAATTTTTAGATTTTTAAAAATAGATGGTGCTTTTGCAATCATGTCCAATAACTCTTTATGAAGTTGTAGGTCCTGAAGATTTTCTCTTATGTTAACTTCTTAACATTTTCAATTTTTATGTTTTGCAGTTAAATCTATGGTTCATTTTGGTTTAGTTTTTGTAAAATGTGTGAGATTTAGCCTGATGTTTACATTTTTGCCAAAGATGTTCAATTTTTCTAGAACCATTTGTAGAAAAGTTTATTCTTCCTCCATTGAATTGTTTTTGCACCTTAGTAAAATATTACCTGGCCTTACTTATTAGCTAGTTTAACTCTATGCTTGCATTTGGTACTTGACGTTGTATTTTTCTTGTTAAAGTATTCTTAGATTCCCGATTACTACCTAGTTTTAACTATCTTAGGTTTTTTCCAACTTTCTTGGCTAATTCTCTCTCTTTTTATTGAAACATAATTGATTATATACATTTGTGAGGTACAGAGTTGACTATCAGTTTTCGTGTACAAATGCATGAGATCAAATCAGGATTATTAGCATATTCATTATTACAAAATGTAATTATTCCTTATGTCTATTACCCAGTTTTTTCCCTAATCCCCTCTTCCCCTCCACCTTTCCCACCTCTATTTTAATTTGTTTCAGCCATAGTTCTGTTCTCTCCTTCTGAAAGTTCAACATATTGTGGTTGTTTCTTCTTCCTTTATCTCGCTCTCTTTTCTTTCTTCTTCCTTTCCTTCCTTCCTTCCTTCCTTTCTTTCATCCTTTCTTGTTTATTTTTTAGCTCCAACTTATAAGTAAGGATACACATTATTTCTCTTTCTGTGCCTGGCTTATTTCACTTAACATAACTTTTCCAAGCTCACCTATGCTGCTGCAAGTGGCAAAATTTCATTCTTTTTTATGGCTGAGTAGTATTCCACTGTGTATATATTCCACATCTTCCTTACCCAGCTGTGTGTTGATGGACATTTAGGTTGGTTCCATATCTTGTGTATTGTAAAGAAAAGCTGTAATACAATGGGAGTGCAGGTATCCCTTTGACATGATTTCCATTCCTTTGGGTATTTACCAAGTAGTGGAACTGCTGGATCATATGGTAGTTTTATCTATATTTGTCTGATAAACCTCCATACTGTTTTCCATAATGGCTGTACTAATTTATAGTCGCACAAACAGTGTGGAGGGTTTTTCCTTCCTCCACGTCCTCACCTGTACTTGTTATTGTCTGTTTGGTAATAGCCATTCTAACTGAGGTGAGATGATATCTCAGTGTGGTTTTGATTTGCATTTCCCTGATGACTAGTGATGTTGAGCATTTTTTCATGTACTTGTTGGCCATTTATATGTCTTCCTTGAGAAATGTCTATATTCAGCTCCTTTGCCCATTTTTTAATTGGGTTATTTGTTTTTTTACTGTGTAATTGCTTGAGTGCCTTGCATATTATGGACATTAATCCCTTGTCAGATGCATAGTTAGCAAAAATTTTCTTCCACCCTGTAGGTTATTGTTTTACTCTGTTGATTGTTTCCTTTGCTGTGCAGAAGCATTTTCGTTTGATATAGTCCCATTCGTTTATTTTTTCTTTTGTTGTCTGTGCTTTCAGGCTCATGTTATACAGTCTGTGCCCAGAGCCAGTTCCTGAAGTTTTCACCTATTATTTCCCTTAGTAATTTTACAGTTCAGGTCTTATACTTAAATCTTTATTCCATTTTGAGTTGATTTTAGTATATGGTGAGAGATGCATGTCTAGTTTCATTCTTCTGCATATAGATATTCAATTTTCCCAGCACCACTTATTGAAGAGGCAGTCTTTTACCCAATGTAGGTTTTTGTTACTTTTGTCAAATATCAGATGGCTGTAAGCCTGAGGAGTGATTTCAGGGTTTTCTATTCTGCTCCACTCATCCAAGTGTCTATTTTTATACCAGTACCATGCTGTTTTGGTTACTTAGCTTTGTAGTATAATTTGAAGTCAGGTAGTGTTACACCTCTGGCTTTATTATTATTATTATTATTGCTCAGGATTGCTTTTGCTATTCAGGGTCTTTGGTTGTTCCATATGAATGTAAAGACTGTTTTTTTCCATTTCTGTGAAGAATGTCATTGGTATTTTGATGAGGATTGCATTAAATCTGTAGATTGCTTTAGTTAGTATAGACATTTTCACAATGCTAATTCTTCCAATCCAAGAGCATGGAATGTCTTTCCATCTTTTTGTGTCTTCTTTAATTTGTTTCAATAGTGGTTTATAGTTCTCATTGTAGAGATCGTTCACTTCCTTGGTTTAATTGATTCCTAGGTATTTTATTTTTTTCATGACTGTTGTAAATGGGCTTACTTTCTTGATTTCTCTTTCTGTTAGTTAATTATTGGGGAATATAAATGCAACTGATTTTGGGACATTTATTTTGTATCCTGCAATGTTATTGAAATTATTAACCAGCTCCAGGAGTTTTTTGATAGAGTCTTTAGGTTTTTTTCTATATATAGTATCATGTCATCTGCAAATAGGGACAGTTGGACTTCATTTTCTCCAAGTTCAATGCCCTTTATTTCTTTCTCTTGCCTGATTGCTCTGGCTAGTAACTGCAGTACTATGTTAAAAAGAAGTGGTGAAAATAAATTTCTTGTTTTCTTTTTCTGCTTGTTTATTGTTGGTGTATCAAAATGCTACTGATTTTTGTGCATTAATTTTGTATCCTGCAGCTTTACTGAATTTGTTTATCATCTCTAGGAATGTTTTGGTAGAGGTTATAGGTTTTTCTATATATAGGATCATGTCATCTGTGAACAGGGACAGTTTGACTTCATCTTTTCCAATTTGGATGCTCTTTATTTCTTTCTCTTGCCTGATTGCTCTGGCTAATATTCCAATAGTATGTTTAATATGAGTGGTGAGAGTGGGCATCCTTGTGTTGTTCCTGTTGTTTGAAGGAGATTCTTCAGACCAAATCAAGAATAAATTGCTAAGTAAAATATTTATAAACTACTTATAAAGATTGAAAAATTTTAATAACTCCCTTTTTTACTCACTATAAATAAAAGTTGGTACAGAAAAGCCAAAAATAACTCCTATTCTTAGCATATTTATTAAAGAGCTATATAGGGTGGTGATTTTGTTAGATGTTAAAAAATATAAGCAAACAACAGACAAGCTGAAAAATGGGGTTGTAGTGGGTGGTTGAAATATCTTTCTGTTAAATCATGTCATGAATACTTCCTTCACATGCAGACTTGCATCATTACTTAGGAGATTTTGTTGTCATGACAACAAGTTTTGGAAGAGCATTTTCAGCTTCCATAGTTAGAATTACACAAAAAGAGTTTAATACAATGAACACAGGTGAGGTCTTGTTATTACATTTGGATAAAAGCTCCCTACTTTATCACAGTAATATCCTAGGAAAAAAATTAAATGTGACCTTTCTTACCTTTGCAAAGAAAAGTCTTTTTGCTATAAAGTTATTTTTCCCTGAGAGAATGAATTTAAAAACTTCTAATGTTTTCTCAGTTTAAATACTATTAGATTGGAAGGTAATTTGTAATGAATAAGCCATGATGACATCATCGAATACATGAAAGGACTTTGAAGTTATATTGTTTCTTGTAGAGATGAATTTTAATGAGTTCTAGTAAGCTAAATAAAGTTGAAAGTATAGGTTGAGTATGAAAACACTGTTAAGAATGAGATGGTGACCTTTCACTAGTCATATTCTTTTATCTTTCTTGAAAATCTCATTAATGTAAAAAAAAAAAAAACCCTCTGGTTCTCCTGCTTCTCCTTTGCAAATAGTTTCAAGACAGATAAAAACTGTTTTTTTGTTGTTGTTAATTTCAAATTGTATATACCTATAGTATTCTTTTGTAGCTACACATTTACAGAAAATCATCTTCAAAATAAGCAACACAGAGTTGTATTTTGAAATGTTCACTATCATCTTCTATGTAGAGAAGTAAGATGTGACAAATCAATATTTGATGCTTTTTAAAAACATTTCTTTAATATCCAAACATGAATTAAAAATCGTTATTTGAACCAGGAGTGTCGTTTTATCACAACAGCTTATCTGGGCTCAAATTTTAGTGGTTTTTTTTTACTTTCTTCATGTCACTTTAAGAATGTGTTTCTATCCCCGGGTATAAGACCCCATTCTATCCTACAATGAATGCTAAGATTCTGAGAGGATTCATTTTTGATATGATTACCTATCCTACCAACTAGGATATCATAGGCAGTATGTAATAATTTGCAGCTAGATTCTGAGGAGGCTGCATAGCACAGAGGCTAAGTATACTTGCTCTGGGTGAGTCTCCCTGGGTTCTAGTCTACCTCTGCTATTTGGTAGGATGCAAATTGGGGGCGTTTTTTTCACCTCTATATATCTTGATTTCTCTTATACAAAGTGGAGCTAGTATAGCTATTCTAGAACCTTCAGGGATTCATGCTCCTTTTAGTTTTATGAATCATTTTCCAAGGTGGAACCTTAATTCTCATTGTCAAAGATGGTTACTAGGGCTTTTCCCATGTCATCTATGCTCTAAGCCTTAGATGTAGGGGAAATAAATAAGAAGAAGGATGTCCGCAATCTTTCAAGGAGACTTCATGGAAGTATTACACAACACTTCTGCTCACATCTCATTGGCTAAGACTTAGTTACATGACACTACTTAGCTGCCAGAGTGACTGGGGACATGTTGAGCTAAAGCAGGCTGGCAGTATGGCTGGCCAAATACACTAAGTTACTTTTGCTAAATAAAAACAGCAGAGTGGATTTTGGAAGATGACTCACAGTTCCTAATACAGATTCCTTGTAAATGTTCGTGATGTTGCTTTACACTTAATATTCCAAAGTAGCATACCAAAGAACAAAATGCATCAATTAGGAAATGACTCGATAAAACTATCCTTTTCCTTAGTGTATAAAGACAGACAGGTAATTCATGGGTTTACAGAGCTGTGCTAATAAAGTTCTTCACTACATTAACTATTACTCCCCAAATAAAAATTTTACCAACTCCTGTCCTCCTCCCCCCCCCCGTAAATCTATCCCTGAACCTCAAAAACATTTATTAAAAATATATTATTGGTGAAATCCTAAGCCTGATTCTGCTAGAGCTAAATAATGAGTAAGATACTCTCACCTCATTTATTGGGGGTGGGGGTTAAAATAAGTAAGTGCTTTTTTTGTGACCGGTAAGGTGATCACAACCCTTGGTGTGGTGTTGCCCACACCGCGCTCAGCCAGTGAACGCACCGGCCATTCCTATATAGGATCCAAACCCACGGTGGGAGCGTCGCTGTGCTCCCAGCGCCACACTCTCCTGAGTGTGCCACGGGCTCGGCCCAAGTAAGTGCTTTTTAAGGCGTGATATGGTTAGTGCTATAAAGGGGCTGTCAAGAATGTTTGGAAAGAGAGGTGACCCTAAAATTGGATGGATAGGATTTCAATGAATACAGTGTTGAAAGGATAGAAAATATAGCATAAGCAAAGGTATGACTGTGGGATGTGATGACATGAATTTGGGGGACAGGCATGACCACACCATGCATATATTACTGAGGAGGACATAAAGCTTACAGAGGCTGGAATAAATAGGAGCTTAGATGCCTTACCGAGTGAAAAATGTGTTCTGCATTTGTTAAGAACATGGTGAGCCACTGAAAATGCAAGCAAGGGTGTGTCATGGTTAAAGTTACATCATAAAACAATGAATTTCAGTGCACTATGTAAGGTGAATAGAGACAATAAGAAACAGAGGCAAAGAAAATAGTTACCCTAATAGGAATGTACAGACGAGGAGGAAAGGAGACGTGGATGAAAGGGTCTTTTAAGTCCAAGGCTTTGGACTTGGAGACTGAAATAATGTCATTAGTAGTAAATCAGGAGGAAAAACAGGTTGAGGAGTGGGGGGAAAATAGAATCATTTAGTCAGGCTCCCTCCACATTTCCTGTAAACAAGTTGTGTGTGGGTGGAGTTAGTGCACATGTGCACCCATGTATCTTCATAGTTTGTTGCTATTGTGTGTTCTCCAGTTTGTGAAGCAGAGCTGGCCAGCAGAGCTCATGTCTAAAAATAGAGCATGTTTACTCTGCTGGCAGCTGCTCAGTTTGTCTTTGGACTTTGCCTACAACGGTTGAATTTCTGAGTTTTTCTGTGGACTGCTTGGCTCATAGTGTTGTGTGTGCTGAATAAAGACTATTCTTTCTTCAACCAAGGCTCCAAGGACCTTTTTGCCAGTTACCTCATAGTGTGTGAAGGGTTTGTGAGCGGGCTTGAGGGGTCTGTGAGCACCAGACTCTAGCCCTAGCTCTACAAAGGTATGTGTATAAATATAAGAAATTTATTTTTTGATAAGCTAAATTCTAAAATATACAAGTGAGGCTATCTGGAAGGTACTGGAAGTGATAATCCAGACCAAGTTTTTGGATATTGATAGAGCCAAACTCTGTGGGTTCAAATATTCACCGGACACTTACTAATGGTGTCACCATGGACAGGTCAATTAATCTCACTGTGTCTCCATTTCATCATGAGCATGGCAGTAGCACCTGCCTCATTGGGTTGTTATGAAGATAAAATTATTAAATACAGTCCTAGTTTGTAGTAAGTAATGTGTGTGAGTCATTGTTAAGTAATCATCGTCGTTACTTGTTTCTCATTCTCATAGTGATCACAGGGGTCAAAAGGAAAACGGGGAGTGGGCAAAGAAGGCAGAGGAGAAAGAACAACAGACGGAGTCAACGGCTGAGTCCAGCAGCAGGGTTCAAAATGGCGACATGGAATGTCCAGTCTTTGATTCCTAGATAAAGAAAACAATATGTCAATAGATTTGGAAGGTAGAACCTTTGAAATAGCAGATACAGTAGAGAAGTAACGGCAAAATCCAGACTGCAAAGTGTTAGCAGGTAAGAAGATAGTGAGAAAGTAGAGGCAATGCAATTTATCCTATTTGTTTTTTTTTTAAAAATTGAAAATTGGTCCTGAAGGGAAGGAAAAGAATAAGGTTAAGTAGCATAAGTCAACAACAGAAGAGAGAAAAGCATGTGGGGTTGTTTTTGTGTGGGTGTCATAAAAATATGAATATGTTGTTAAGGTGAAAGGAGGATGGCTAGAAGAGACGGAAATTGAAAATGCAAACAAAAGAGAAAATACAAACAAGAGAGAAGGAGAGGGCTGTATCAGGATTGGATGAGGGGTTTAGTCTCTGCTAAAAGAAATGAATGAAAGAAAAGGGAAATCAAAAATATAGAAATATTTTTAAAATACTGTTATTGTTTAATTGTAAAAGAATGAATGCTTGTTAGAGAAATTAGAAAAATGCAAACTACTCAGTTAAATTCATAATTCTACCAAAGACAAAGTGTTATTAAAATTTTGATGTCTAGCCTAATAGTCTATTTACAAAATTGGGATTCTTCTTTTGTCATTGTATCATGCACATTCTCTTTGAAAGCACCCTTTTTAATGGACACACATTACTGTGTCATGGAACTACAACAGTTTACTTAATTGATATTTTCGATGTTCAAGTTGTTCGCAATGTCTCACTTAAACTGCTAGTGCTTCAGTGATCAGCTTTATAAATAAAATCTACATCTTGGACTTAGTTCCCTAGAATAAATTCTTAGAAATAAAATTACTGGGTCAAAGAATATAAGCCATTTAGAATTGTGATCCATCTACCAAATTGCTTTCCAGGAGGTTTGTGCTAGTTTATACCCCTACCATCTTACCATGCGCCCCCGGCCCCCACCCCAGGTGCAGGATGATCAGTTCTGAAGTGAAGAGCAGGTAAAGAGAAGGCCCATTTTAATTGGACTACACTATTTCAGAGGCAAGATTGTCTAAAAAGCCAAATTATCTGCTGAGAATGAGGAGGGTAGGGGTGGAGTTAGAAAGATAAGGAAATCTGTTGAGAGGTTGTTTTGTACTGACTTTGTGGGAAAGCATTTCACAAGAGAACCTGACTGTACTTAACATAGTTTGTATTTTTAAGATTCATTCACCATTTAGATGAAAGGTACTAATATGGCTCGTAAATGGAAGCTTGTGTCATCTTTTGATGTTTATGTATAGATGGCAGCTGTTTGTTTTCTTTTTTCAATAAAAAGTAGATGATAATATAGCAGTGTTTTGTTTCCACGGTTATTTCCTTTCTTTTCTTTTTCTTTTTTATAATTATACATACATGTGGGGTACAACATTGATTTTCAATAATTGTGTAGAATGTGGTGGTTTGATCAGTATAGTTAGCTTATTCATCATTACAATATGCAATCATTCTTTGTGTCCACAGTTATTTCTTATTAATCAATCAGTAAATGTTTATTGGTCCTCTACTCTGTGCAGGCAATGCTGGGTGCAGTGGGAGGCACAAAGAAATAAAGGATTTCTCCTTTTATTGAGTTCATGAGACAGTTGGAGTCTAGCTATTTAAACATGCTTTTTAAAACACTTGGGATATATACCTATAATTTTTTATAAAGCATAACTTGTTTTGTAATTTATTTGTTTACTTTGGTAGGAAGTTCATTGTATTTGACTTAAATACTTTATATTCCTTCAGTGATCTTTTTGTATTTTCTTTTTTGTCTTTTTTCCGCGTCCGGCAACAGATCGCAACCCTCAGTGTTGCCCCCGTACCGGACACGGGACCGGCGACGGGATCGCAAGCCTCAGTGTTGCTCCCGCGCCTCGCTCAGCCAGTGAGCGGGAGCCGGTCTGTACGTGGGATCCGAACCCTCGGACGGGAGCGCCGCCGCGCTTCCCAAGCGGCGCACCATCCAGTGCGCCACCAGTCCGGCCCGATCTTTTTGTATTTTCACCAATTAACTTACTCCCAAAGTTTTAAGAGTGCTACACACAGACCGACATATACACACTTCAGTAATCTAACTCATTTGGGAAACGTTCTATCAGAATTATACATTATTTTAAAAACTATAT
The DNA here is from genome assembly GCF_000696425.1 of Galeopterus variegatus. Classification (NCBI taxonomy): domain Eukaryota; kingdom Metazoa; phylum Chordata; class Mammalia; order Dermoptera; family Cynocephalidae; genus Galeopterus; species Galeopterus variegatus. Next base: position 552,218 of record NW_007726828.1, read on the forward strand.
TCATTTATTTTGAAATGACCATCATGATTGCAATTAGCTGCTATAGAAACACATCTAAGTAGAAAACCCATCAGACTCCATTTTATTTATTTATTATTATTTTTATTTTGTCAATATACAATGTAGTTGATTATTGTGTCCCATCACTGAAACCTCCCTTCCTCCTCCCTCTCCCCCCTCCCACCCAGGTGTGTCCCCTCCATTTTCTTGTTGTAAGAACTTCAAAACAAAAATTGTGGTTGTTATATCTTCCTCTCCCCCCCCCCGGTTTTTTGTTTATTTTGTTGTTGTTTGTTTGTTTGTTTTTGTGTGTGTGTGTGAGTGTGTGTGTGTGTGTGTGTATGTATGTGTG